>NW_025950414.1:0-14697 GCF_021028975.2 Sphaerodactylus townsendi
CCCCCCCCCCTGTCTAACATCCTTGCATGTGTGATGGAATTGCCGTGCTCCCCCCCCCACTGTCTAAAATCTAAAAACTTTGCATGTGCAAGAAAATCGCTGCCCTCCCATTCACGGCACCTTCATATGGTACTTTTCTGCCCAAGGTTTCTCCCATCTTTATAAAAACCAAGGTTTCTCCCCCCCACTTTATAAAAACCCTCTTTTTTTCACTGCAAGAATGGGGAGGGCACCGCTTCTCAGTGCCTGTCCACTGGTGGGGCAAGTCAGAGTAGCAAGGCAGGAAAACTGACCCCATTTCTGCTACGGAGGAGTTTTGCATGGTGGTGGAAGCCTCTGAAGCAGCAGTTCTCAACCTGTGGGTCGCGACCCCTTTGGGGGTTGAACGACCCTTTCACAGGGGTCGCCGAAGACCATCGGAAAACACATATTTCTGATGGTCTTAGGAACCAAGACACAAATAATTGTATGGTTGGGGTCACCACAACACGAGGAACTGTTTTAAAGGGTCACGGCATTAGGAAGGTTGAGAACCACTGCTCTGGAGCAACAAAGGGGCATTTCAAAAGAACTTCAACCTTTGCGATTCATGAAATTCGGGGAGCAAAACCAATGCAGCAGGGCGGCTTCGGGGCAGAAACATGGCAGCCATGCTGCAGCACCGGGGGCCGTGCAAAACTCCCAATTGCTTCTATTGCAGTGCGGTCATACTTGAAACGTTTTGTCTTTCCGATAGAAAATCCTTGTGCTGCTTCCCCCATGGCACCATTTTTCATGCCCTCACTTCACTCATTTCCCCCTTCATTTTCATCATTTTGTGCAGGTTTTTTTTTTATTTCTGCCATTTTGGGAGATAAACGAAGCAGTGATTGAATAGATCTATTGAATCAGTGGATCAACGAAGTATTGTAAGCAGCAAATTAAACTTCATGGCAGCCATTAAATGTTTGGAGGAAGAGAGTGCAGGCAAAGGGGATGATGGAAAGGTGGTTCTGGAAATGTGCCAAGTGACTTGAGCAGAAAAAAAAACTAAGGCCCCTTCCGCACATGCAAAATGCGTTTTCAAACCACATTCACAACTGTTTGCAAGTGGATTTTGCCATTCCGCACAGCTTCAAAGAGCACTGAAACCAGTTTGAAAGTGCATTATTCTGCATGTGCGGAATGAGCCTAACTCTTGATAGAAACTTTTGCAAAGCACATTTTGCCTTCTTATCCATAACCACATCCCATCAGTACATGGGCTCCCTCACTATTCATTATAGATTTTGATTATCTGTGATTGGTTTCAAAGTCCCAGGACCTGGACTAATATCTGAAACAAAAATCCCTAGCCTTGTTGAGCCTGTGGTCACTTCTGGAATTTTGAGAATGGAGAGAAGGTGCCACTACAAAATGGCTCCCGTCAAAGTGTGATCAATCACAAAATGGCTGCTGTGAGACTACCACTAATCACAAAACAAGCCAAGCATCCTCTTGTCATATGGGCATCTATTCCGGAATAGGCACACCCTGCAAAGGTGATCCTCCTGGGTTCTTCTGCAGCATCTGCTGCTCCAATGAGATGGAGGAAAGCCAAGATTGGCTCTTTGCTTTGGAAAGAGATGCTTTGCTGCGGAAGGAAGACAAGAAACTCATTGGTGGACTTGTCCATGAGCCCCATGTCGGGGGTCAATAGTCCGGAAACTAGATTAACCCTCCAGAAAACAGATGACAATTTCTATTTAGATTCACGTGCAATAGATTGTTCTCCCAGAGGGGTGTAAACTTCGCAAAAAAACCATAGCTTTTTATCTAAATTCCTATTGCTTTCCTCCTAGGATGCCTGCTTATGTCAAATCTCTACTGTGAAATAAATATTTATGACCAGTAGTCAGTTTCTGTAAAACTAGGCAAAAAGGAACACTAGGAGATCCATATCTTTGATAATGCTGGCAGACACGGCTGTAATCTCCTTCAAATGCAATTGCGATACCAGAAAATATAACCATCAGTGTATCTTTTCCGAGGATCTCCAAGTAGCTTGTGCATTTAGGTTCAGGGTTTTTTAAAAAAAAAAACAACCAAGCATCGTCATGGACCCTGACTCTCTGTGCTATTACTACGTACTCCCTTTTAGATAGAAAGGCTGATATGTAGCAAGCTATAAAAGGTTATTATTTGCTCAGTCTAGAAACCACACCATTCTGGCATCACATAGAGATTTCCGGGGCTTCTTCGGGCCGGCAATTCAGTCAGCTATTTTAGACTAAATGGCTGACAATATTGTCAGAGTCGCATTGTGCTCGCTGTTACGTTGCTGGGGTATTACACAGCTTGAATTTGTTTAGAGGATGTGGTTAGCACTCCCACGTGATCACATCACCCTCCTAGGGTCAGTGGTTACTGTTTCGCATGACCACTGAACACACAAAGGTGTCTCCTAGTGAGTCAGGCTGTTGGCCTATCAAAATCAGCATTGTCTATTCTGAGGGGTAGTCGCTTCTCAGGGTCTCGGTCTGATCCTTGTAGTTAGAACTGCCAGGGTTTGAGCTTGAGACTTCCTGCATGCAGAGCAGATATTCTACCACTGAGCCATAGCCTCTGGTATTCAGAGTTTAGTGTCTCTAGCTATGAAGGCTCCCTTCAGTCACGGCTAACAGCTGCTGACAGTCTTATCTTCCTCTGCCTAAAATGGCAACACCGGGTCATTACTAACCCATGGGGTGACATCACATCACAACACTGCCCAGGCAAATTGAAGAGGGCTGGCAGAGTTCACCTGAAGAAAATCATGGCTCCTTTGGAAGTGGTCTCTATGGTATTCTATCGTGTTGATGTCTCTCACCTCACCTAATCTTATGCTCCCCAGACTCCACCCCACTGTTGGATTTACTTATAGCATAGGTGTCAAACTCGCAGCCCTCCAGATGTTGTGGACTACAGTTCCCACAATCCCCTGCCACCATCATGCTGGCAGGGGATGATGGGAACTATAGTCCATAACATCTGGAGGGGCGCGAATTTGACACCTGTGACTTAAAGGCTTGGCAGGCTGAAGCCTAGGGCCACAAAAATCTAGGTGGGCTCCAGCAAGGGTGTATCATATTTTTGACGCTGCCATAGGTCTAATTTACACATGTATGCATTTTTTCAATCACAATGATATTTAACAATAACATCTTACGTCCTTTAGAGGAGGAACTGTGAATTGCAGAATTTTGGCCATGCCAGCAGGAGCTGATGGACATCTGAAGAGCCAGAGTTGGACACCCCTGGCCTAGGGCCTCTCTTCATCTAAATCTGGCACTGCTTCACCCACAAAATATCCAGGAATTTCCCAGCCCAGAGCTGGCAACCTTACTAGCAACAGACCTGACTCAGCACTACATGAGGTGTTTGAGTAGGATGAGTCACTGGGACCCTGAACTCCGGAAGCTCTTTCATAGTCCTGACATAGCCAACCTTGGCACACAGGGCCTTGGCAAATCTCACAACTCCAGATTTTCACAGTGCTCCATGCAGGGAACTAGCATGTGAAAATGCTCCAGCTGGAAATCAAAGGACACCTTCAGTGCTGAGATCCAGTTCAGGGATGTGCCGTATAGTTAACCGGATGTTGAAACACAGACACTGCAATAGGATGCACATAGAAGCGAGCTGATATCCACCTTGGACACTTTTCATGGAGGGAACAGAAAAACAGATCCCTGTTAAAATCAGCAGCCTGTTATTTTGTTTTTTTAAAAAGTAGTATTCAAACAGTTATTTAAGAACTCTTTCGCAGAGAAACAGATGAATCACAGGACCAGAATAATCTCGGCAAATAATATGATTGGGGAGAGCGAGAAAAATCAATCTACCAAACATGAGGAGAGGGAAGAAAAACAGAATTCAGTAACAAATAACAGAAAGCTTGGGAGGAAAGAAATATTTTCATCCAATGGCTTATATTTTCATCCAGAATGGTGGGTGCTCGGGGAACTAAGGAAAGGCAACTGTTACACAGCTGAGGTGATCCAAAAGAGCAGGCTGTGTCCCTCCTGTTCACCCACCTTAAATTAGAGACTGGTGATATTCGTATCCGTAGACCTGGTAGACAGGAAAGAGTGCATGGTCATTCGGCATGCAGAAATGCTGTTTGAAATACACAAGCCCAAAGCCTTCTTTGGGTATTTATTTAATTATAGTCCATCTTTCTTGCTGAGGCTCAAGTTGGAATACAAAAGACAAAAACCATATAATAAAAACATTGCAATAAAATACTAATACCACAGACTATGGCAGTGATGGCGAACCTTAAGAACATAAGAACATAAGAACATAAGAACATAAGAACAAGCCAGCTGGATCAGACCAAAGTCCATCTAGTCCAGCTCTCTGCTACTCGCAGTGGCCCACCAGGTGCCTTTGGGAGCTCACATGTAGGATGTGAACGCAATGGCCTTCTGCGGCTGTTGCTCCCGATCACCTGGTCTGTTAAGGCATTTGCAATCTCAGATCAAAGAGGATCAAGATTGGTAGCCATAAATCGACTTCTCCTCCATAAATCTGTCCAAGCCCCTTTTAAAGCTATCCAGGTTAGTGGCCATCACCACCTCCTGTGGCAGCATATTCCAAACACCAATCACACGTTGCGTGAAGAAGTGTTTCCTTTTATTAGTCCTAATTCTTCCCCCCAGCATTTTCAATGAATGCCCCCTGGTTCTAGTATGGTGAGAAA
The DNA here is from genome assembly GCF_021028975.2 of Sphaerodactylus townsendi. Classification (NCBI taxonomy): domain Eukaryota; kingdom Metazoa; phylum Chordata; class Lepidosauria; order Squamata; family Sphaerodactylidae; genus Sphaerodactylus; species Sphaerodactylus townsendi. The sequence goes on from NW_025950414.1 coordinate 4,703, forward strand.
GAGAGAAAAAATTCTCTCTGTCAACATTTTCTACCCCATGCATAATTTTATAGACTTCAATCATATCCCCCCTCAGCCGACATCAGGCTTCACCCCACCAATACTAACATATTGCTGTTCGGCCCTGGGGGGACCAGTCATGTTGCATTCTGGTTGGTACAGGAGCAGCAGCGGCATAGTAGGTTAAGAGCAGGTGCATTCTAATCTGGAGGAACTGGGTTTGATTCCCTGCTATGCCACTTGAACTGTGGAGGCTTATCTGGGGAATTTAGATTAGCCTGTGCACTCCCACACACGCCAACTGGGTGACCTTGGGCTAGTCACAGCTTTTCGAAGCTCTCTCAACCCCACCCACCTCACAGGGTGTTTGTTGGGAGGGGGAAAGGGCAAGGAGATTGTAAGCCCCTTTGAGTCTCCTACAGGAGAGAAGGGGGGATATAAATCTAAACTCTTCTTCTTCTGCTTCTAAATTGAAAGTACAGCAAAGAATCTAATGTTAGGCCTAGTATAACCCAGGGGCATTTCTCACATACCTCCTGGCCTTCAGCTCCTCTTAGGGATGTCTACCTCCAGGTGAGACTCGGGGATGCCCCTGAATCACAGCTCATCTCCTAACTGCAGAGATCAGTTTCCATGGAGAAAATAAATTATTTGGAGGGTGGACTGTATGGCATTGTACCCCTCTGAAGTCCCCGCCCTCCCCAGATGCCATCTCTAGATCTCCATGAGTTTCTCAACCTGGATCTGGCAACTCTATGCCCCATTCACTGGACCTGGCAACGTTACCTATACTAGCTACCACACTGTGGCACACTGACATCTCTTCTGGATAGTTGCCAGAAATGACATTTCATTATCAACCCAGTGCCAATTTTCCTAGCTGTTTCCCCACTGCAGCCCCACAAAGTTCTAATTACCAAATGTGGGTGCGGCTTCTGATAGTTTTCAACCACAGATAGGAGATCGGGGACAACCGTTTGGGGGCAACAGTTCAGGGTTGCTAACTCTAGGGTGAGGAATTCCTGGATATTTGAGAGGTGAAGCGTAAGAAGGGGTCTCCGTAGGATATAATGCTATTGGGTCTACCTCCAAAGCAGTCATGTTTGAACTCTTTTGTCTGAAGATCAATTGTAATTCCAGGAGAACTCCAGGCCTCACCTAAAGGTTGGCAACCCTAATTTCATTTCATTTTAACCTTTAATGGCATATAGGCAACCCTAATTAAGCACTTCTCTATGTGTCCTATATACTGTTACATTTCCTGTGCAATGATACTTTTATCTTTCCAGGTTGGGGGTGGGGAATGACAGTCGGGAGTGTTATTTTGCTTATAAAATACTTCTTTTTCTCACATCGTTGTCGATCAACTAAAAGTAATTTTTAACTCCCATGTGATTACCATGGGCCCCTTCCACACATGCAGAATAATGCACTTTCAATCCACTTTCACAATTGTTTGCAAGTGGATTGTGCTATTTCGTACAGCTGCAAAGTGCACTGAAAGTGGATTGAAAGTGCATTATTCTGCATGTGCGGAAGGGGCCATGGACACTTTCTACTCCAAGTCCAATCGCTCACAGGATGAACAAATAATTTCCCAAAGAACATCTTTTTCTAAATTTACTAATTATTACTTAAATATTATTTATTATTTACATGTATTATTTACTACAGATTTAACCGACTGCTGGGGTTTCACAACTAAAGGCTAGATTCAAATGCCTGCTGATCCCAGAGGCCAAACCTCTCTTTACATCGTCCACTGTCCACTACTCTATACCTAGTGGGTGTATGTATGTGTAAGAGAGGAGCACAGCCAGATGACCTGCACGGTCTTACACATGAAGCTTGAAGCAGCTCTTGTTTCAGTTGCTATGTAATGCTAACTTAACAACTTGATTTAGGAGAGCGGTTTTTAGCATATCAAATGCTTCTCAACTCTCCCTCATCAGCTACACAATCAAACATTCACCTACACAGCACAAACAAGTCACAAAGGACATTTAAGCTTCCAGTTACCTTAATTCTTGAAGAGGGAGAAACAAGAGGGTATTGGTTGCACTAAAAGGAAACACGAATTGTCTAGTGGCTCAGTCTTTAGACTTGGGACTTTTCTCAGGTTCCGTATGGTTTATTTGTCTGTTTGACTTTAATTTTTTTTAATTAAGGTCTTTTAGGAAACAAATATCTCCTTTAGTTTCTGGTTTTCCAGGTCCCAACTCCTCCTCCATTCCAGTCTTCTCTATGTTTTCACTGGGCTGCATTTGAATTCTCCCTGTGGCTAATAAAGGATTAACTTTTTCACACACTGACCAATTTTGTTGGCATGCTCCATTCCCCCACTCACTTTCACTATTTTAGTTTTAAATGATTCTGAACATACATACATTAGCCTTTATTGGCATAATCAGAAAGCAAAATAAATACATCGGTAATAAAAGCAAAAAAGCTCCAAAAGTACTATTGCATACGCTCAGCTATCTCCATGATAAAATTGGCAACCTCTTCACAAAAACCAGGGTCAGAGTTATTCAGCAATAAAGATAACCTGATCAGATCTGGCAGCCCAGATTGGAAAAAAGGATATAAATTGATATATTTGGACCTGATTTGAACATAAAATAGGCACTGAGAATCAGCGCCTTCACCCCCCCCCCTGTCTAAAATCCTTGCATGTGTGATGGAATTGCCGTGCTCCCCCCCCCACTGTCTAAAATCTAAAAACTTTGCATGTGCAAGAAAATCGCTGCCCTCCCATTCACGGCACCTTCATATGGTACTTTTCTGCCCAAGGTTTCTCCCATCTTTATAAAAACCAAGGTTTCTCCCCCCCACTTTATAAAAACCCTCTTTTTTTCACTGCAAGAATGGGGAGGGCACCGCTTCTCAGTGCCTGTCCACTGGTGGGGCAAGTCAGAGTAGCAAGGCAGGAAAACTGACCCCATTTCTGCTACGGAGGAGTTTTGCATGGTGGTGGAAGCCTCTGAAGCAGCAGTTCTCAACCTGTGGGTCGCGACCCCTTTGGGGGTTGAACGACCCTTTCACAGGGGTTGCCTAAGACCATCGGAAAACACATATTTCTGATGGTCTTAGGAACCAAGACACAAATAATTGTATGGTTGGGGTCACCACAACACGAGGAACTGTTTTAAAGGGTCACGGCATTAGGAAGGTTGAGAACCACTGCTCTGGAGCAACAAAGGGGCATTTCAAAAGAACTTCAACCTTTGCGATTCATGAAATTCGGGGAGCAAAACCAATGCAGCAGGGCGGCTTCGGGGCAGAAACATGGCAGCCATGCTGCAGCACCGGGGGCCGTGCAAAACTCCCAATTGCTTCTATTGCAGTGCGGTCATACTTGAAACGTTTTGTCTTTCCGATAGAAAATCCTTGTGCTGCTTCCCCCATGGCACCATTTTTCATGCCCTCACTTCACTCATTTCCCCCTTCATTTTCATCATTTTGTGCAGGTTTTTTTTTTATTTCTGCCATTTTGGGAGATAAACGAAGCAGTGATTGAATAGATCTATTGAATCAGTGGATCAACGAAGTATTGTAAGCAGCAAATTAAACTTCATGGCAGCCATTAAATGTTTGGAGGAAGAGAGTGCAGGCAAAGGGGATGATGGAAAGGTGGTTCTGGAAATGTGCCAAGTGACTTGAGCAGAAAAAAAAACTAAGGCCCCTTCCGCACATGCAAAATGCGTTTTCAAACCACATTCACAACTGTTTGCAAGTGGATTTTGCTATTCCGCACAGCTTCAAAGAGCACTGAAAGCAGTTTGAAAGTGCATTATTCTGCATGCGCGGAATGAGCCTAACTCTTGATAGAAACTTTTGCAAAGCACATTTTGCCTTCTTATCCATAACCACATCCCATCAGTACATGGGCTCCCTCACTATTCATTATAGATTTTGATTATCTGTGATTGGTTTCAAAGTCCCAGGACCTGGACTAATATCTGAAACAAAAATCCCTAGCCTTGTTGAGCCTGTGGTCACTTCTGGAATTTTGAGAATGGAGAGAAGGTGCCACTACAAAATGGCTCCCGTCAAAGTGTGATCAATCACAAAATGGCTGCTGTGAGACTACCACTAATCACAAAACAAGCCAAGCATCCTCTTGTCATATGGGCATCTATTCCGGAATAGGCACACCCTGCAAAGGTGATCCTCCTGGGTTCTTCTGCAGCATCTGCTGCTCCAATGAGATGGAGGAAAGCCAAGATTGGCTCTTTGCTTTGGAAAGAGATGCTTTGCTGCGGAAGGAAGACAAGAAACTCATTGGTGGACTTGTCCATGAGCCCCATGTCGGGGGTCAATAGTCCGGAAACTAGATTAACCCTCCAGAAAACAGATGACAATTTCTATTTAGATTCACGTGCAATAGATTGTTCTCCCAGAGGGGTGTAAACTTCGCAAAAAAACCATAGCTTTTTATCTAAATTCCTATTGCTTTCCTCCTAGGATGCCTGCTTATGTCAAATCTCTACTGTGAAATAAATATTTATGACCAGTAGTCAGTTTCTGTAAAACTAGGCAAAAAGGAACACTAGGAGATCCATATCTTTGATAATGCTGGCAGACACGGCTGTAATCTCCTTCAAATGCAATTGCGATACCAGAAAATATAACCATCAGTGTATCTTTTCCGAGGATCTCCAAGTAGCTTGTGCATTTAGGTTCAGGGTTTTTTAAAAAAAAAAACAACCAAGCATCGTCATGGACCCTGACTCTCTGTGCTATTACTACGTACTCCCTTTTAGATAGAAAGGCTGATATGTAGCAAGCTATAAAAGGTTATTATTTGCTCAGTCTAGAAACCACACCATTCTGGCATCACATAGAGATTTCCGGGGCTTCTTCGGGCCGGCAATTCAGTCAGCTATTTTAGACTAAATGGCTGACAATATTGTCAGAGTCGCATTGTGCTCGCTGTTACGTTGCTGGGGTATTACACAGCTTGAATTTGTTTAGAGGATGTGGTTAGCACTCCCACGTGATCACATCACCCTCCTAGGGTCAGTGGTTACTGTTTCGCATGACCACTGAACACACAAAGGTGTCTCCTAGTGAGTCAGGCTGTTGGCCTATCAAAATCAGCATTGTCTATTCTGAGGGGTAGTCGCTTCTCAGGGTCTCGGTCTGATCCTTGTAGTTAGAACTGCCAGGGTTTGAGCTTGAGACTTCCTGCATGCAGAGCAGATATTCTACCACTGAGCCATAGCCTCTGGTATTCAGAGTTTAGTGTCTCTAGCTATGAAGGCTCCCTTCAGTCACGGCTAACAGCTGCTGACAGTCTTATCTTCCTCTGCCTAAAATGGCAACACCGGGTCATTACTAACCCATGGGGTGACATCACATCACAACACTGCCCAGGCAAATTGAAGAGGGCTGGCAGAGTTCACCTGAAGAAAATCATGGCTCCTTTGGAAGTGGTCTCTATGGTATTCTATCGTGTTGATGTCTCTCACCTCACCTAATCTTATGCTCCCCAGACTCCACCCCACTGTTGGATTTACTTATAGCATAGGTGTCAAACTCGCAGCCCTCCAGATGTTATGGACTACAGTTCCCATCATCCCCTGCCAGCATCATGCTGGCAGGGGATGATGGGAACTATAGTCCATAACATCTGGAGGGGCGCGAATTTGACACCTGTGACTTAAAGGCTTGGCAGGCTGAAGCCTAGGGCCACAAAAATCTAGGTGGGCTCCAGCAAGGGTGTATCATATTTTTGACGCTGCCATAGGTCTAATTTACACATGTATGCATTTTTTCAATCACAATGATATTTAACAATAACATCTTACGTCCTTTAGAGGAGGAACTGTGAATTGCAGAATTTTGGCCATGCCAGCAGGAGCTGATGGACATCTGAAGAGCCAGAGTTGGACACCCCTGGCCTAGGGCCTCTCTTCATCTAAATCTGGCACTGCTTCACCCACAAAATATCCAGGAATTTCCCAGCCCAGAGCTGGCAACCTTACTAGCAACAGACCTGACTCAGCACTACATGAGGTGTTTGAGTAGGATGAGTCACTGGGACCCTGAACTCCGGAAGCTCTTTCATAGTCCTGACATAGCCAACCTTGGCACACAGGGCCTTGGCAAATCTCACAACTCCAGATTTTCACAGTGCTCCATGCAGGGAACTAGCATGTGAAAATGCTCCAGCTGGAAATCAAAGGACACCTTCAGTGCTGAGATCCAGTTCAGGGATGTGCCGTATAGTTAACCGGATGTTGAAACACAGACACTGCAATAGGATGCACATAGAAGCGAGCTGATATCCACCTTGGACACTTTTCATGGAGGGAACAGAAAAACAGATCCCTGTTAAAATCAGCAGCCTGTTATTTTGTTTTTTTAAAAAGTAGTATTCAAACAGTTATTTAAGAACTCTTTCGCAGAGAAACAGATGAATCACAGGACCAGAATAATCTCGGCAAATAATATGATTGGGGAGAGCGAGAAAAATCAATCTACCAAACATGAGGAGAGGGAAGAAAAACAGAATTCAGTAACAAATAACAGAAAGCTTGGGAGGAAAGAAATATTTTCATCCAATGGCTTATATTTTCATCCAGAATGGTGGGTGCTCGGGGAACTAAGGAAAGGCAACTGTTACACAGCTGAGGTGATCCAAAAGAGCAGGCTGTGTCCCTCCTGTTCACCCACCTTAAATTAGAGACTGGTGATATTCGTATCCGTAGACCTGGTAGACAGGAAAGAGTGCATGGTCATTCGGCATGCAGAAATGCTGTTTGAAATACACAAGCCCAAAGCCTTCTTTGGGTATTTATTTAATTATAGTCCATCTTTCTTGCTGAGGCTCAAGTTGGAATACAAAAGACAAAAACCATATAATAAAAACATTGCAATAAAATACTAATACCACAGACTATGGCAGTGATGGCGAACCTTAAGAACATAAGAACATAAGAACATAAGAACATAAGAACAAGCCAGCTGGATCAGACCAAAGTCCATCTAGTCCAGCTCTCTGCTACTCGCAGTGGCCCACCAGGTGCCTTTGGGAGCTCACATGTAGGATGTGAACGCAATGGCCTTCTGCGGCTGTTGCTCCCGATCACCTGGTCTGTTAAGGCATTTGCAATCTCAGATCAAAGAGGATCAAGATTGGTAGCCATAAATCGACTTCTCCTCCATAAATCTGTCCAAGCCCCTTTTAAAGCTATCCAGGTTAGTGGCCATCACCACCTCCTGTGGCAGCATATTCCAAACACCAATCACACGTTGCGTGAAGAAGTGTTTCCTTTTATTAGTCCTAATTCTTCCCCCCAGCATTTTCAATGAATGCCCCCTGGTTCTAGTATGGTGAGAAAGAGAGAAAAAATTCTCTCTGTCAACATTTTCTACCCCATGCATAATTTTGTAGACTTCAATCATATCCCCCCTCAGCCGACATCAGGCTTCACCCCACCAATACTAACATATTGCTGTTCGGCCCTGGGGGGACCAGTCATGTTGCATTCTGGTTGGTACAGGAGCAGCAGCGGCATAGTAGGTTAAGAGCAGGTGCATTCTAATCTGGAGGAACTGGGTTTGATTCCCTGCTATGCCACTTGAACTGTGGAGGCTTATCTGGGGAATTTAGATTAGCCTGTGCACTCCCACACACGCCAACTGGGTGACCTTGGGCTAGTCACAGCTTTTCGAAGCTCTCTCAACCCCACCCACCTCACAGGGTGTTTGTTGGGAGGGGGAAAGGGCAAGGAGATTGTAAGCCCCTTTGAGTCTCCTACAGGAGAGAAGGGGGGATATAAATCCAAACTCTTCTTCTTCTGCTTCTAAATTGAAAGTACAGCAAAGAATCTAATGTTAGGCCTAGTATAACCCAGGGGCATTTCTCACATACCTCCTGGCCTTCAGCTCCTCTTAGGGATGTCTACCTCCAGGTGAGACTCGGGGATGCCCCTGAATCACAGCTCATCTCCTAACTGCAGAGATCAGTTTCCATGGAGAAAATAAATTATTTGGAGGGTGGACTGTATGGCATTGTACCCCTCTGAAGTCCCCGCCCTCCCCAGATGCCATCTCTAGATCTCCATGAGTTTCTCAACCTGGATCTGGCAACTCTATGCCCCATTCACTGGACCTGGCAACGTTACCTATACTAGCTACCACACTGTGGCACACTGACATCTCTTCTGGATAGTTGCCAGAAATGACATTTCATTATCAACCCAGTGCCAATTTTCCTAGCTGTTTCCCCACTGCAGCCCCACAAAGTTCTAATTACCAAATGTGGGTGCGGCTTCTGATAGTTTTCAACCACAGATAGGAGATCGGGGACAACCGTTTGGGGGCAACAGTTCAGGGTTGCTAACTCTAGGGTGAGGAATTCCTGGATATTTGAGAGGTGAAGCGTAAGAAGGGGTCTCCGTAGGATATAATGCTATTGGGTCTACCTCCAAAGCAGTCATGTTTGAACTCTTTTGTCTGAAGATCAATTGTAATTCCAGGAGAACTCCAGGCCTCACCTAAAGGTTGGCAACCCTAATTTCATTTCATTTTAACCTTTAATGGCATATAGGCAACCCTAATTAAGCACTTCTCTATGTGTCCTATATACTGTTACATTTCCTGTGCAATGATACTTTTATCTTTCCAGGTTGGGGGTGGGGAATGACAGTCGGGAGTGTTATTTTGCTTATAAAATACTTCTTTTTCTCACATCGTTGTCGATCAACTAAAAGTAATTTTTAACTCCCATGTGATTACCATGGGCCCCTTCCACACATGCAGAATAATGCACTTTCAATCCACTTTCACAATTGTTTGCAAGTGGATTGTGCTATTTCGTACAGCTGCAAAGTGCACTGAAAGTGGATTGAAAGTGCATTATTCTGCATGTGCGGAAGGGGCCATGGACACTTTCTACTCCAAGTCCAATCGCTCACAGGATGAACAAATAATTTCCCAAAGAACATCTTTTTCTAAATTTACTAATTATTACTTAAATATTATTTATTATTTACATGTATTATTTACTACAGATTTAACCGACTGCTGGGGTTTCACAACTAAAGGCTAGATTCAAATGCCTGCTGATCCCAGAGGCCAAACCTCTCTTTACATCGTCCACTGTCCACTACTCTATACCTAGTGGGTGTATGTATGTGTAAGAGAGGAGCACAGCCAGATGACCTGCACGGTCTTACACATGAAGCTTGAAGCAGCTCTTGTTTCAGTTGCTATGTAATGCTAACTTAACAACTTGATTTAGGAGAGCGGTTTTTAGCATATCAAATGCTTCTCAACTCTCCCTCATCAGCTACACAATCAAACATTCACCTACACAGCACAAACAAGTCACAAAGGACATTTAAGCTTCCAGTTACCTTAATTCTTGAAGAGGGAGAAACAAGAGGGTATTGGTTGCACTAAAAGGAAACACGAATTGTCTAGTGGCTCAGTCTTTAGACTTGGGACTTTTCTCAGGTTCCGTATGGTTTATTTGTCTGTTTGACTTTAATTTTTTTTAATTAAGGTCTTTTAGGAAACAAATATCTCCTTTAGTTTCTGGTTTTCCAGGTCCCAACTCCTCCTCCATTCCAGTCTTCTCTATGTTTTCACTGGGCTGCATTTGAATTCTCCCTGTGGCTAATAAAGGATTAACTTTTTCACACACTGACCAATTTTGTTGGCATGCTCCATTCCCCCACTCACTTTCACTATTTTAGTTTTAAATGATTCTGAACATACATACATTAGCCTTTATTGGCATAATCAGAAAGCAAAATAAATACATCGGTAATAAAAGCAAAAAAGCTCCAAAAGTACTATTGCATACGCTCAGCTATCTCCATGATAAAATTGGCAACCTCTTCACAAAAACCAGGGTCAGAGTTATTCAGCAATAAAGATAACCTGATCAGATCTGGCAGCCCAGATTGGAAAAAAGGATATAAATTGATATATTTGGACCTGATTTGAACATAAAATAGGCACTGAGAATCAGCGCCTTC
>NW_025950415.1:0-14685 GCF_021028975.2 Sphaerodactylus townsendi
GCTTCGGGAGCTAGGGAGCGAAAGCGGCTGACCTGATGACGAGACAAGGCGTCAGCAATGTTGTTATTTATACCTGGCAGAAAAACAGCTTTAAAAGAGATGTTGTTAGACAGGCAAACCAACACGAATTCCCGTACTAGCCGCATTACACGCTCTGACCGGCTGGACTGCCGGTTTACTACCCTGACAACAGCCTGGTTGTCACACCAGAACTTAACTGTGTGGTCGCGAAACACATCCTTCCAGATGTGAATCGCGGCCACCAGAGGGAACAACTCCAAGAAAGTCATATCCCGCAAAATCCCAGTCTGATTCCACGCTGATGGCCATTTTCCTGCACACCACTGGCCCCTAAAATAAATACCAAAACCTATAGAGCCAGCTGCATCGGTGTGAACTTGAAAACTTTCTTGCAGCTCCCAAGGCACCTGCCAAATTGAAACCCCATTGTAGTTTTCAAGAAAACTTAACCAAACCCCTAGGTCTTGGCGCAAACCCGAAGTCACCCTGATGTGATGGTGGGGAACTGAGTAGCCTGCCATGGACCTGGCAAGACGGGAACAAAAGGCCCTTCCCGGGGAGACCACCCTGCATGCAAAATTAAGGTGCCCAAGCAGGGACTGTATTTCCCGCAGTCGGCACTTCCTTTTTGCAGAGATTTCACTAATCAATGTGCGCAACGCCGTCAGCTTATCAGGGGGCAGGGAAGATGTTCCCGCTATTGTGTCCAACTGAATTCCTAAGTAGGTTAAGCAAGACACCGGCCCTTCGGTCTTGTCGGCCGCCAAAGGAACTCCCAGCTCTGCCGCTAAGTCCTGAAATGCTGACAACATCGCTGCACAGTCATCAGTGCCGGGTGCACCTACAAATAAAAAATCATCAAGATAATGAGTGACTTTTGCCGATGGCATGCGATCTTTGATTGCCCATTCCAAAAAGGTGCTAAATTTTTCAAAAGCCGCGCAAGCTATAGAGCATCCCATGGGCATGCATTTATCAACATACCACTGTCCCTCAAATCGAAAACCTAAGAGTTCAAAATCCCCGGGGTGTATGGGCAACAGCCGAAAAGCTGACTGTATGTCACATTTGGCTAACAGCGAGGCTGCTCCCACCTCCCGAATGATACTCACTGCCTCGTCCAAAGTGGCATACCGAACTGAGCAGATGCCGGGGTCGATGAAGTCGTTCACCGACCCCCCTGCAGGGTAGGACAAGTGTTGTATCATTCTATACTCCCCGGGGGTCTTTTTGGGAACCACCCCGATGGGGGAAACCCTGAGATTGGGTAACGGAGGCTCAGCAAAGGGACCTGCAATCCTACCCGCCAGGCATTCTTTTGAAATTTTGGCGGCCACCACCGCAGGCAATTCCCTGGCTGATTTTAAGTTGGGAGCTGATGTTGCCTCCCTGTTCCCCAAAAAGGGGATGTGGAAACCCCATTGGAATCCCTCCTTCAAGTATAATGCGTCTTCCCGACGCGGGTACCTGTCCAGCCACTGGGTTAAAAGACGCACACGCACCGGGGAGGGGGCGAGACTCTGCAGGACCTCCGGGACTTCAAGCCTTCTGGACGGGGAAGGATCCTCCCTGGCCACCACCGTCCTTCTTAGCGCCGCCGGAGCCAGGGTTCCGGCCACGTTGAAAGGGAGGCCGCGCCAGTTGAGGGCACTGTATCCTGGTGTGAGCCCCGAAGCATCTAGAACAAGAGTGCTCAAACCTGCACTTATCTTTCCTACAAGAGCCTTGATTAAAGGCCCAACAGGCGTGACGTGGCGGGTCTTGCTGGCTAATCCCTTTCTTCTTCGACCTTTCCCCACTAGCAGGGGTGACCTTGACCACATTTGTCATCCACGTTTGATCGTGGATTATGTCCCACCTGCGGCCTGGGCGATGTGAAGCGCTCTTTCGAAATGCTTCATCATATTTTAATGCTGCTGCATCCCCCGAGAGGGATCGGGCTTTCAAGACGTTGGCCCAGTGAGCAGCCAGGTGCCAGGCCCTTAGAGGGTAAGCGGCTCCAATCAGTGCCATATACTCTGCGAACCCTTTTGACCAATTGTCAAAAGAACGCTCAGCTTTTTCCGGGCGTTCCCTTTTCCTTCTGGCCGAACGGGAACCAGACTCTTCAGGATCCTCCTCCGGCCGCAAAACCGTGAAGAGATCCATGTAATACCCGTCCAGGGCTCTTTCTCTCAGTTTTCTCGGCAAATGGGAACCTGGAGGGTCTCCAGGATCCCATGCTGAGCAGAAAGCTGCCAACTCTGGATTCCCTGCACTGTCCGCTACCGCAAGGTCCCCTTTCCTCCTTTGAATGATCCACTGAGGAAGAGCTGGCACCTTTTCCCCTCGCTCCCAATAATCCCCCGCTGCCTGGGCGGACTCCTCATCCGTCGACTCACCCGATGAGGATGAACTAGGGGAACGATGGGAACGACGAGAGGCCTTCTTCCCCTTGCGTCTGGATCTGGCTCGTGCCCTCACAGTCTGGCTGGAAGAGCCTGCCGACTCTGGGCCCTGCATTACAGGACCCACAGCCACTGAAGGAGCCAAACTTCCTGGAGGTGCCTGGTAACCTAAGCCCTGCTGGACCTGAGCCCCCACAAAAGGAGGGACAGAGGAACCCAAGCTCTGTTGGACTTGAGTCCCCACAAGCGGGGGGATGGAGGCACCCCAGTTCTGCTGTACCTGAGACCCTCCAAAAGAGGTACTGGGGGAACCGTGCCCTTGAGGAGGCCACAGACAGGGATGCACCTGCTGGTTTCCAATAAAGCCTCCTGGCCATTGTCCAAAGCCAGGGGTGGGGTTGAATTGGCCTGGCCAACCCATGCCTGGACTCACGTTCATGCCCATATAGGGAGAATATGGGTATGAATATGGCATGAAAAGAGAACTTGTAGGTGTAGGCCCACCTTGAGCCATAGGAGCCAGAAACCCTGTAGGATTATTTAACCCACTACGAGCCGAAGGAGGCCGAGCCGGTCCTGGAGTACCAGGCACTGGTTGCACCAGGGACTCCATGCCGAGCTCTCGCCCTGTCCTTATTGGGTCTGGCCGGATTACCGTAGGTGTGCCATGTACCCCCGAACTGCCCGAGGTCGCTGGCATTCCCCTTTGCTCAACAGCAGGGGGCAACTCCCTGTCAGGCTGGGGTACCCCCAACGCAGCACCCTGGGTGACCCCTTGGATGACCCCTGGAGGGGGCACTGCCTGCCCAGGCTCTGGAGCCTTTCTTTTTTTCTGAGCCCTTTTCTTTCCACCGGTTGGCTTTGAAGCCATAGCCCTGAATGCCGACTAACAATTACCGTTGACAGCTAACTTGCTGCAGCAAAGGGTTGGTTTTTTTTTTAATTGCTACTGAAATTAGGAAAATGCAACGTGGCACCAGATGGTGGCCCTGAATTCGCCACCTCTGATAACTGCCCCTGCAATCCGCCCAAAAGCAAGCCTTTGAATGGCCCGCAGACCAGCAAGCCCGGCAAAAGAAATGTGCCACGCAAAATGGCCGTTGGTCTTCTAACCCCACCCACGTCTAGAATGGCCGTCGGGTGGGCGTTAATGCCAGGAAGCCCAATCTCCAACTAATGCCTAGCTCCAAACACCCCAGGCCACAGCCGGGAAGGATTCCGGGGAGCCTCATCCCTTCAGCCCGTTTTCCCGCTTCCCGAAGAACAGAAGGAGAGGAGGGGGGGTGCGCAGGAGCAGGCGATGCATTTTCTAAAGTAGCCGCCCGCCTTCTTCCAGAGAGTGGCAGAAATAGGCCCGTAGCGGCTCGAATCCGTCAGCTCACGGCCCAGCTCCATGAGCCCGCCAAAGATCGAATCGCAAAATAAAAAGGGGGGGGGAACGAGCGAACGGCCGTACCAACGCCCGCTCCGGCGGATGGAAGCCCCAGCAGCCGCACAGTCGCGAGGCCGAAAGCAAGGCCGCTCTCCCGACTCTTAAATGCCTAAGGCAATCAAGGAACGCCCCGGCAGGCGCGCAGCCGCGCGGCCGACACAAGCAGTCGGGAGCAAGCCTACCCCAGCCGACTCGGCGCCAAACGAACGAGCGCCTGCAAATGAGCGCTCTAACGAGCGCCCGGCCTCCCAACCGGCCCGGCCAGCGATCTGCTTCCGACGAGCACGTCGAGGTAAGGTCACAACAATCGAACCGGGGGGGGGGGTGAGGAGAGTAATGCTCGCTGGCTGAGAGTCTCAGCCAAGAAGCCAAGTCAGCTCTGTCGAGGCCGCAATAGAGAGCTCAAAAGAAGCTGTCTCCCTTTCAAACCTGCCGGCCTCGGAAAGAGGCCGGGCCCCGCCGACGCAGCCCTTTTATAGGCTGCTCTGAAGCCCTTGTCACGTGCCGGTACCCGGCCACGTGACAGGCTCAGTCGGCCGGCGGGGGAGAGGTTTCCATTCCTTCCTCCCCCCCTGCAATGTCGTCCCAGGCTGAAGCCTGGGACGCGATTTATTTTCATATGCGGATATCAGCAAATGACATAATGTGGTGTCATTTGGGCCCTTGAAAAAGAAAACTGTGATTCCTCTTTCATTTACACACACAAAAATCTGTAACTGTTGTTAATATCAATATATCAAAATGTAACTTATTTCCTTCTTGGTCAGCTCTACTTTATAGATGTGTTGAACCAAAATAGGTTCTTATTACCACGTTACTATGGAGATTTAGTTTTAAATATTTCTGCTGTTTGCTATTGTATTAACCATTTCCTATTTAGTTACATTTAATTTACTGACATACCTATTCATCTTCTCTGCAGTATTACTTTTCCTGTCACTGTCCTGCTATTGACAGATGTCAAAGAATACCAGTTAATATTTATTTATTTATTTATTTATACTTTGGGCTTCTAGACCGCCCCATCCCCGAGGGGCTCTGGGATATTGGCAAGACATTATTTTAGTGTTCATAAGTGATCCTTTTTATTGGACAATACAACATTTTTCCCATACATAGTTATAAATACCAATTATCACATATTTATTCATTAGTATGCAAAATTGGCCATAGTTAAAAAATTTTGCTATAGTGTATACGTCACTGTTCCTAGTGACCTTTTTTATCACTTAGTATTTTAATCAACAACATGCACAATGAAACAATACACTGACAATTCAAAGTATTATTGGGGAATGAAGTAATATAAATTTAATAGATGACACAAACAACTGTAAAAGTTATATTGAATAAACAGGCATTAACCAGGAGACACAGCAGTACGGGCGATCTTGGATACGATCCCAGCTCAGCTCAGGACTCATTTGTTCCTTTGAAGTTTCAATTCCTTTCTGTAAAAGTAGAAATATGCAGGATTTTCCTCACAGGGTTGTTTTTTGGATGAATGAGATTTATGGTGTATTAAAAACCAACACATTGATTATGGCATCAGCTTTTGAGGGCCAGAACCCCTTTTTAGGCATCAGAACCTGATGTCGGTAGTGTACAATCTTATTTATTAAAGAAAGAACAATAAGAGGGAAAAAAAGCTGTGTTACCGTTTTCACAAGTCAAGGCAAGATGTACAAGAGGCAGCTGCATTAATATAAAGCATAAATTAACATAAAATCTACCAATGTTGTTAAAGAAAGGGAGAAAACAAAACAAAGAAAAAGAAAAAAGGAAGAGTTCATTTTATACCCTGCTTTATTGTACCATAAGGAGTTTTTAAAGGAGCTTACAATTCCATTCTCTTCCTCTCCCCAAAACAGACAGACACCTTTTGATGTAGCTGGTGCTGAAAAAACTGTGATTACCCCAAGTTCACTCAGCAGGCTCCATGTGGAGGAGAAGAGAAACTAACTCAGTTCACCAGATTAGAGTCTGCTGCCCTTAACCACTACATCACATCCTTACAATGGTCTTGAGAGATAGGTAAGATACTGGTCTGACCTACAATAGAAAGGGCTTATGTCAAACTTAAGAACACATCAAAAGAAATACAAATAAAAGGAAACAATCAATATTTACTCACAGGCAAGAAAAGGAATGATGGAACACCTCAATTTATCCTCTAAAACCTGGGCAAGCTTGCTTCATTCCTCATATCCTTAGGAAGTCCATTCCTCTGCATTGCTATAACCACCAAGAAAGTACAAGCCCAAACAAAGAAAATTCCTGCTGAACTGTGTGGGGAAATCACTAATAATGAGAATCCTATATGTGTAGAAAGGTGGCATCAAAATGTTTAAAATGAAAAAAAACCAACAACCCTGGTCTGATAATCAGAGCTGTCTTGTGTTGGAAGCATTTCTGCAGATAGGAAAGTCCAAGTTGCAAAGAGTTTTAAAGATTAATACCTGCACCCTGAATCAGGGGCGTACCTAGGTAAACTGGCGCCCGGGGACAAAACCTGAGTTTGCCCCCCCCCGGCCCGGCGTATTGGTGGCCACCCTCCCCCACCATGACCAAACAATGATTTTTGTACCAGCTCACAAAACACCTCCCACTCCCATCAAAACATACATGGCTGTCTCCCCACCAACTCTTTTCCTAATTTCCTAATCACAACAACCCTATGAGGTAGGTTGTTAGCCTGAGAAACAACAAGCCAGTGCAAGTGGGTATTAAGCATGCAAATCTCTCACAAATCACCCCCTCAAAACATTTATCAAACAAATGTCAGCATCATCTCTCACAAAACACCTCCAGTGGAATCCACCCCCAAACAGCATCACTTTCAATGGTGTTTAAACTAGGGAGCTCAGATTCTTCTTTTAAATCTACCTTAAAGTGAGAATCTGGGGTCCCCTGTTAAAACATGTTCTTTGGGGGTGGATTCTCCCCCAACCTGAAACAGCATCACTTTTGAGGGTTGGAGATTCAAATGAAACAAATACCAGATTCAGCTGGAATCTGGGCAAATTTGGGCACATTCCGACAAAAAATGTCTGATTATGTCCTGCCCAAATATGAGCAATGTGAATGCAAGGTATTGGGGGTTTTGGAGGGTATTTTTGGTGTTTTTTCGGCCTGCAAGGAGTGCATTTTTAAAGCTAGTGGCACCAAAATTTCAAGGCATCATTCAGAGACTGCCCTAATGATACCACCCGAGTTTGGCGATGTTTGGTTCAGGGTCAGCAAAGTTATGGACGCCCAAATGGAATGCCCCCATCCCCATTGTTTTCAATGGGAGCTAACCTGAGATGGGGGCTACCCATTTGAGGGACCATAACTTTGGTCCCCCTGAACATAACTTCACCAAACTTGGGTGGCATCATAAGAATAGTTAACAGATGATACCCTGAAAATTTGGTGTCATTAGCTTTAAAAATACATCCCTTCCAGGCACCCATTCTTTTCTGAACTTGTGGGCAAAAGACTCTGGGAGTGGGCAAAAAAAAATGAGTAGCCTGATCCTCTAAGGGAAAGATGGAGGAGATCCCTTTAGGGCAGCCCTTAATGGGCTTGGACGTGGCAGGCATTGGGATCGACCGCCTCCTCGGATTCCCTCAGTTCCAAAGCCGAAATTGTTTTAGCTAAGAGAGTGGATAATTGTTCCACCTTAAATAGTCTGTGGCTCTGGTCGGTCTGATCTGGTGGTGAAGACTCTCCCTCAGAAAAGTGGTCTGAGTCGAGGTCTACCTCCCCTTCACTCAAAGAACTTGCATCAGAATCATACGTGAGAGCCAATCTGGGGCAGATTCTCCTGCGGGAATAGAACGGGATCTGGAAGGGGATCTGCGTCTGCTTGTCTGAGGGAAGGCACGAGCATCTAAATGTCTACTAACTGACTGGTCTATGGAGCTCTGTAGTAAGGAGACCAGTTGCTGAGGGGAGAAGGCGTTCCAGTCTGAAGGCAGAGATACTCCCAAGGCCGCCTCCCCCATCATGGCACCCGCATGACTGACCTGCAGCAAAGTTCCCTTGGACCCTCTAACACGAGCGGGAGGTGAGGAAAAGGCTCGTGAAGCAGCAGACATCAAAGGCGGCGGAGGCAGGGCGAAGTCCTGGGTGCCGCCTGAACAGTCGCCGCGACGATCCATCTCCTGTCCGCGGTCGCGGTCGATCCGGCCCGCGCTTCCCTGTCTTTGTGGAGGGCCCTCGGAGTGCGCGCGTCTTCCCACGCGCGGGTCTGGGGAGCGCGAGCGAGCCTGCCGCCCAGCCCCACGGCTGTTGCGCAGCTCCTGAAGAGTCTCCTCACTATCAGCCCAGCGGCTGTGTGTGGGAGACAGTTGGGTCCGAGATGACCTGGACCTGGTGTTTTCTACTGCGGATCGGTAGAAGGACTCCCTTGGTGGAGAAAATGGCGCCGACGCCATAGCTCCTCCTTCCTCAAGCCAAGAAAAGGCGGGAACACAAGGGAAGGAGAGAGCTCAGTCAGCACGCAGACAAAAGGAGTGGAAAACGATCAAAACGTACACTGCACACAAGGGAATCACAAAAAACAACAACACAAGGAAGAAAAGGTAGCTTTGTGAAATCCAGCCTAGGAGCCTGTGGATAGTGCTGCCTACTCTGACCGAGGCAGGAAGATACTGGGGCGGCACCACCACGGACACCTGACAGGAAGTCACCAAAGAGCCTTTTCCTGCCTACTCGCCGCAGAGCAGCGAACAACCCAACCAGATGGCCTGCTACCACCAGGGAGAACTATGTCTATACCATATGAAGTTGGTCAAAGGCACTTTCCACCATATTGTTTAAATAAATTAATTAAATGTTTCAAGGAAAACATATTGAGTTAAATGTCCAATCTGCACTTTTTAAAATTATATTATGGAAACTTAGAGAACATACAAGGTAGGTGTCAAGATTTTTTTTGTCTTAGTGTATTTGGTGGTATGAATATTTAAGCCCAATTAATGTGTTGCCCAGATGGCATAATCAGAATCCCAGAAGCTCCTGGGGTTTAGCTCTTACAGCTTAAATGGTTTCATCATAAGGCAGGGTAGAGTGAAAGTGTAGCCAAAAGAAGAAAATCGTTTAGGTACAATGAAAGCTGAATAACGTCCTTTTATGAGGGGGTCAACTTGCACTCCAGGCCATGACTCAAAGGACCCCCCTGGTAAGAAACGGCATGACTAATTTCTACTTTTAGAAATGCTGCCTTTAACATCCCTAATGTATTCTGTTTTCACAAGGCAAGTACAAATAATATTCAGTTAGCACATGTTAAGCTCTGCAGCAACAAAAATGCCTCCAGTTAAAGTCACACAAATGGTACCAAAAGCCCTTAGCTAAGCAGATTAAGTATCCATGTAAGAAAAGCATACTGCAACTGGTACTCTGAAAGAAGGTTGTTGTAAACTTAAGTCAGGATCCTTTAAATTCCTTTCAGTCCATTCCTGATTCAATTTAAGTGAAGCTTGTAGTACACCCAAGACTCTGACAGCCAGGTTGCCCAGTACAAAGCAAGGGTATGGCAAGAGGCTTTTTAAAGCAGAGAAAGTAACAACTGAATAAGATCTGGGCTGAGCTATTGTTTCCCTTCCTGTTATAAGTGTTTACGCCAGAGAGTTGCCAGAGATGTGAGACTTTTAGTAAGAACCAAAGGTTCTTTTAGCAAGAACCAGAATTTGCCCAAGAGTTAGAATTGTACTGTATATTCTGTTTTTTGCCAAGTTTCTAATGTTTCCTTGTAAGCTGATTTGAGTTTCAACTGAGAAGAAAAGTAGGAGAGAAAGAAAGGTAATCAATGGTTCTATATGGAAAAAGCACAGGGTAAAATCTCTTCAGAAAGTATATTCTGGCGATTAACAGAAGATTTCTCTGTGAGCTAAAGGGTACCTTTGGATTCCTTCTTTCTGAACCTTTATTTAATAGGCAAGCACTTTCAGCTAATCTGAAAAGCTTTGGGTTACTTCACACATGTGCTCCATTTTCTCATCTCTTAATGTTTTGCTGCTAAATGTATGACCTTGACTCTTTTGAAAAGTGGTAGGAGTTGGTCGCTTTTTCTGCGAAGTGCAAGCCTGTCTCCATTTCTAGATCACTAAGCAAGAATTCCCACACAAAAATATAAAGGGAATGGCAAATGATAGACTAAAAGGCACTAACAGTCGGTAAAATGACAAAACAAACATAAGAAACACCACAAAACGGGAAATGAAAACTGAACAGATGGAGAACAGCAGCGGAGGAGAGAGAAAACAGTGAATGGCCATCAGTAGACAGCAACGAAGCCATCCGAAAATACAAAAATTAAAATAAATACCCTTCCTTCACTTTCTTAATAAATTGCGTCCCAGGCTTCAGCCTGGGACGACGTTGCAGGGGGGGAGGAAGGAATGGAAACCTCTCCCCCGCCGGCCGGCTGAGCCTGTCACGTGGCCGGGTACCGGCACGTGACGAGGGCTTCAGAGCAGCCTATATAAGGGCTGCGTCGGCGGGGTCCGGCCTCTTTTCGAGGCCGGCAGGTTTGGAAAGGAGATTGCTGCGTGGGTAGCTTTGTTCCTTTGGCGGCCTCGTTGAGAGAGGGGATCGGCCTAGCCGATACCCTGGGTCATTCAAGATCCCTCTCACGCAGCCCTGAAGGAGCGTGGCTCGGCCAGTGCCGAGTTTAGCGGATTCTTGAGGGAAGCGGGGGTAGTGCTGGGACATTCTTCCCCTCTCCCTCCCCCCCCGCTCTTTAGCAACGGCCGAACGGGCGTTCGTTTGGGCCGTATTGGGAGGGGCACGTTCGGCGGCGGAGCAGCTGGAACGAGCGCTGGGCTCATCCGCTCGCTAGCGAGTGTTCGTCGAAACCCCCCCCTTCCTTTTGTTTACCGCGACCAGATCGCGGCCGGGGCGAGTGGCGGTGCGCCCGCGCGGTAGCAGGCACTTGTCGGCCCCCGTCCTGTTGTTTACTGCTTCGGGCACTGACTGCTGCGGGCGCTTATCGGCCCTCGTCCCCCTTTTTGTTTACTGCCGCTAGACCGCGGCTCTTCCTTTCGGCTTGCGGGCGCGATCGGGGAGCCGGTTGTGTGCCTCTCGCCTAGCGCTTGGAGCCGACGGAGTTGGTGGCGTGGGGGAGAACGGCAGCCATTTTGCCGCCTCGCTTGCGGCGGCCATTTTGGCCTTTTTTCTGAAGCGGCGGATTCCCGCCACAACCTTCCCCCAGTCACAGTTTTCTGGGGATTTTCCAGTTGCCAGTTCGAGTAGCCTGGCAACAGAAGACTTAAGGCCATTTCTTTTGTGGAGGGGCCTACTGATTTGAAGTCCTTTTCTTAAGTCCTTTTCTCAATCCTAATAAGTTTACTGGGTAGAGTATAATAAGTTTACTTTGGACTCTGTAGAGTATAATAGGTTTACTTTGGATTTTATAAGGGTGGGGAGCAGTAGTTAACATTCTGTGCCATGGCTACTAAGCCGAAAGGTAATAAAAAGAGGGCACGGAATGTTGGACGGGGCGCGGCCGATAGGGCTTTTGCGCAGCAGCAACCGGGACCCGCTCCAATAGTAGCCCAGGAGGCTGATGCGGGAGCACCCCATGGCAATCTGGAGATGCCCGTCACTCCTGCTCAATCTGGGGTTCTTGCCTCCCCTGCAAGCTCGGCGGCATGTGCCACGTCCGCCGTGGGCCTACCGGCACAAATTCAGCCGGGGGCAGAGCCCAGCCTGGCGGCGCCGATGCACCCAGTGCCTGGTACCCCAGGTACACCGCGGCCTCCTTCCACGCGGGCGGGGCCAAACAATCCTGCAGGGTTCATGGCTCCGATTGCTCAAAGTGGGTTGCCTACAAATTCAAGTCCGGTTTTCATGTCATGTCCCTACCCATATGCTCCATACGTGGGCATGGGCATGAATGTGAATCCTGGCATGGTTTGGTCAGGCCAATTTAACCCGCCCCTGGCTATGGACAATGGGTAGGTGGTTTTGGGGGAAGCCAACCGGTGCATCCCGGTCTTTGGCCGCCTCAGGGACACAGTTCTCCCAGCCCCACTTTTAGGGGGCCTCAGATTCAGCAGAGCTTGGGTTCCACTGTTCCCCCTTTTACAGGAACTCAGGTCCAGCAGGGTTTGGGTTCCTTTGTTCCCCCTTTTGCGGGGACTCAGTTACAGCAGAGCCTGGGTACCTCCATGCCTGCGGTGGCAGGGGGTTCCTCTGTTCCCCCCTTCGCAGGGCCTAACGGTCAGCAGAGCTTGAGTTCCTCTGTTCCCTCCTTTGTGGGGACTCAGGCCCAGCAGAGCTTGGGTTACCAGCCACCTTCCGAAGGCTTAGCTCCTTCACTAGCAGCGGGTCCAATAGTTCAGGGTCCAGAGTTGGCAGGCTCTTCAAGCCAGTCGGCCAGAGCACGCGCCAGAGCAAGACGCAGAGGGAAGAAGGCCTCTCGTCGTTCTCATCGCTCCCCTAGTTCATCCTCGTCGGGTGAGTCGACGGATGAGGATTCCGCCCAGGCAGCGGGGGATTACTGGGAGCGAGGGGAAAAGGTGCCAGCTCTTCCTCAGTGGATAATGCAAAGGAGAAAAGGGGACCTTGCTGTACAGGACAGTGCCGGTAATCTAGAGTTGGCAGCTTTCTGCTCAGCATGGGATCCCGGAGATCCTCCGGGCTCCCATTTGCCGAGAAAACTGAGAGAAAGAGCCCTGGACGGGTACTATGTGGACCTCTTCACGGTTTTGCGGCCGGAAGAGGATCCCGAAGAGTCTGGTTCCCGTTCGGCCAAAAAGAAAAGGGAACGCCCGGAAAGAGCCGAGCGTTCTTTTGACAACTGGTTGAAAGGGTTTGCAGAGTATATGGCACTTATTGGAGCCGCCTACCAGGGCGTGGCACCTGGCTGCTCATTGGGCCAATGTTTTGAAAGCCCGATCCCTCTCGGGGGATGCAGCAGCCTTGAAGTATGATGAAGCATTTCGAAAGAGTGCTTCACATCGTCCAGGCCACAGGTGGGACATAATCCACGATCAGACGTGGATGACTAATGTGGTTAAGGTCACCCCTACTAGTGGGGAAGGGCTGAAGAAAAAAGGGGTTAGCCAGCGAGACCCGCCACGCCACGCCTGCTGGGCCTTTAATCAAGGCTCTTGTAGAAAAGACAAGTGTAGGTTCGAGCACTCTTGCTCTAGATGCTTTGGGGCCCACACCAGGATACAGTGCCCTCAACTGGCTCGGCCTCCCTTTCGACGTGGCCGGAACCCTGGCTCCGGCAGCTCTAAGAAGGATGGCGGGGGCCAGGGAGGATCCTTCCCCGCCCAGAAGGCCTGAAGTCCCGGAGGTCCTGCAGAGTCTCGCCCCTTCCCCGGTGCGTGTGCAGCCTTTAGGCCAGTGGCTGGCCAGGTATCCGCGTCGGGAAGATGCATTGTACTTGAAGGAGGGATTTCAATGGGGTTTTCGCATCCCATTTTTAGGGAACAGGGTGGCAACATCAGCTCCCAACTTAAAATCAGCCAGGGAATTGCCTGCGGTAGTGGCTGCCAAAATTTTGAAAGAATGCCTGGCAGGTAGAATTGCAGGCCCCTTCGCTGAGCCTCCGTTGCCTAACCTCAGGGTTTCCCCCATTGGAGTGGTCCCTAAAAAGACCCCCGGTGAGTACAGAATGATACAACACTTGTCCTACCCTGCAGGGGGGTCGGTGAATGACTTCATCGACCCGGGCATCTGTTCTGTTCGATACGCCACATTGGACGAAGCAGTGAGTCTCATCCGGGAGGTGGGAACAGCCTCGATGTTAGCGAAATGTGATATACAGTCAGCTTTTCGGCTGCTGCCTATACACCCCGGGGACTTCGAACTCTTAGGTTTTCAATTTGAGGGGCGGTGGTATGTCGATAAATGCATGCCCATGGGCTGTTCTATAGCTTGCGCAGCTTTTGAGAAATTTAGCACCTTCTTGGAATGGGCAATCAGAGATCGCATGCCATCAGCAAAAGTCACTCATTACCTTGATGATTTTTTATTTGTAGGCGCAGCCGACACTGATGACTGTGCAGCGATGCTGTCGGCGTTTCAAGATTTGGCGGCAGAGTTGGGAGTTCCTTTGGCGGCCGACAAGACTGAAGGGCCTGTGTCTTGCTTAACCTACTTAGGAATTCAGTTGGACACAATAGCAGGAACATCTTCCCTGCCCCTTGATAAGCTGACAGCGTTGCGCACATTGATTAGTGAAATCTCTGCTAAAAAGAAGTGCAGACTGCGGGAAATACAGTCCCTGCTTGGGCACCTTAATTTTGCCTGTAGGGTGGTCTCCCCGGGAAGGGCCTTTTGTTCCCGTCTTGCCAGGTCCATGGCAGGCTACTCAGTTCCCCACCATCATGTCAGGGTGACTTCGGGTTTGCGTCAAGACCTAAGGGTTTGGTTAAGTTTTTTTGAAGACTATAATGGGGTTTCAGTTTGGCAAGTGCCTTGGGAGCTTCAAGACAGTTTTCAAGTTCACACCGATGCAGCTGGCTCTATAGGTTTTGGTATTTATTTTAGGGGCCAGTGGTGCGCAGGGGAATGGCCATCGGCATGGAATCAGACCGGAATTTTGCGGGACATGACTTTCTTGGAGTTGTTCCCGCTGGTGGCTGCGGTGCACATCTGGAAGGATGTGTTTTGCAACCACGCAGTTAAGTTCTGGTGTGACAACCAGGCTGTTGTCAGGGTGGTAAACCGGCAGTCCAGCCGGTCAGAGCGAGTGATGCGGCTAGTAAGGGAATTTGTGATGGTTTGCCTGTCTAACAACATCTCTTTTAAAGCTGTTTTTCTGCCAGGAATAAATAACAATATAGCTGACGCTTTGTCTCGTCATCAGGTCAGCCGCTTTCGCTCCCTAGCTCCCGAAGC
>NW_025950416.1:0-14683 GCF_021028975.2 Sphaerodactylus townsendi
GTTCGTTCGTTCGTTCGTTCGTTCGTTCGTTCGTTCGTTCGTTCCACTTTTATACCGCCCTCCCCCAAAGGGCTCAGGGCGGTTTACATCACAATAAAAAGCGGATAACAAAATAAAATACTAAAATTCATATCAGTTAAAAGCAGCGCTCCTAATTCATAGTCAGTTAAAACAGATGGCGTTTAGCCATTAACTCCTCAACTCCCCTGAGAGGGGAACAGCGGATCTTAGTTGTTAATGGGCACCTATCAGCAGCCGGCCTCCCCAAAGGCCCGGCGGAATAACTCAGTCTTACAGGCCCTGCGGAACTCATGTAGGTCCCGCAGGGCCCGGACAGTTGGAGGAAGAGCATTCCACCAGGCAGGGGCCAGGGCCGTAAAAGCCCTGGCCCTGGTGGAGGCCAGCCGCATCATAGAGGGGGCGGGGATCTCCAGTAAATTGGCCTCTGCCGAGCGCAGAGACCGACGTGGGACATATGGGGCCAGACGGTCCCTGAGGTACGAGGGTCCCAGACCGCGTAAGGCCTTAAAGGTTAACACCAATACCTTGAAGACGATTCGGAATTCAACTGGGAGCCAGTGCAGACGGTGCAACACGGGCGTGATGTGATCTCTAGAGGCACCGCCCGTGAGCAAACGAGCCGCCGCATGCTGGACCAGTTTCAATTTCCGGATCAACCTCAAGGGTAGGCCCGCGTAGAGCGAGTTGCAATAGTCTAATCTGGAGGTGACCGTTGCATGAATCACTGTGGCCAGATCCGCCTGGGAGAGGAAGGGGGCCAGCCGCCGGGCCTGGCGAAGATGGAAAAACGCAACCCGGGTTACATGGGCCACCTGGGTCTCCATAGAAAGAGACGAATCCAGGTGGACCCCCAGGCTGCGAACCGAGGGGGCCGGTGCCAATGAGACCCCCTCCCACACCGGCGGCTGGAAACCCTCCGCCCCCCCCCGGCGACCTAGCCAAAGGATTTCCGTCTTTGCTGGATTCAGCTTTAACCTGCTCTGCGTCAACCAACCAGCAACCGCCTCCAAACAATGCTGTAGAGCTGCAGGGGCGGCGTCTGCTCCCCCCTCCATCGACAGAATGAGCTGGGTATCATCAGCATACTGATGGCACTCCAGCCCAAAGCTCCGTACCAGCTGAGCAAGGGGTCGCATATAGATGTTAAATAACAGCGGGGACAATAGCGCTCCCTGAGGCACACCGCAATGAAGCGGGCACCTCCGGGAAGCTTGGTCCCCGCACCACACTTGCTGACTCCGGTCCCGGAGAAATGAGGCAATCCATTGAAGGACAGTACCCCGCACCCCGGAAACGGCCAGGCGGTGGGTCAAAAGATCGTGGTCGACCACATCAAACGCTGCGGTGAGATCTAACAATACCAGCAGCGCCGATCCGCCTCGGTCAAGCTGCATACGGAGCGTATCTGTGACGGCGACGAGAACAGTCTCCGTCCCATGCCCAGCACGGAAGCCGGACTGGAAGGGATCGAAGGCCGATGCGTCCTCCAGAAAACCCTAAAGCAACCTCCCTACCCAATAGGGACTGGAGGTGTGTGTGTGCGGCGGCACCACTGTTTGAATCCCATCATCATCGGAACCTGTTATTAAAAATTTTGGATCCCACCACTGGGTGTATGCAAGAGTTGCATTATAGACTTAACATTACCAGTTGAAACATCGCCTGTAAGCAACAAAGATCACCTTCTCAGAATGAAAACACCTGAGGCTTGATTAATGGTAACAGTGGGTATAACACGAGTCACCTGGGGGTTAGGAAAAAGGCAGATAAGCCAATGAGAAGCAGAGGGTGGGGAGAGCCCTGGTTCTTTTCTTGATATACTGAGAGGTTTGCTCTGGTCGGAGGCAGGAGTTCTCTAGTAATGTCACTATAGGTTTTAGCAAGACTGCACAGGCACTTTACAAGTGTAGTTATATTAACTTTTTAATCTTTTGACATAATCAAATGTATTTTATCCTCTACTTGCTTTTTCGCAAGTTGACCTTTTAGTAAACAGTCACTGACTGTGCATAAGTGCACTTCTCAGTTTGTATTATTATGTGCTGGTCTCTGAGGAGAAACATGAACTAAAGCTGGGAAATAAGTAACAGGTAGAGCACACTGCGTATCTATGCTGTTTTACACACCTAGATTATCCAGAAAAAGAAGAAGAAGAAGAAGAGGAAGAGGAGGAGGAGGAGGAGGAGGAGGAGTTTGGATTTATATCCCCCTTTCTCTTCTGCAGGAGACTCAAAGGGGCTTACAATCTCCTTGCCCTTCCCCCCTCACAACAAACACCCTGTGAGGTAGGTGGGGCTGAGAGAGCTCCGAGAAGCTGTGACTAGCCCAAGGTCACCCAGCTGGCGTGTGTGAATTCCCAGATAAGCCTGCACAACTCAGGCGGCAGAGCAGGGAATCAAACCCGGTTCCTCCAGATTAGAATGCACCTGCTCTTAACCACTACGCCACTGCTGCTCCTGTTTTTGAATTTTCCTACTAATTGAGGTTCACCCTGTCACGCTGTGATGTTCGTCCTTCAACAGTAACGAAAGGGAGATATAAAAAGATCCCAATGGAAAAACTATTATGTCTTTGTGGAGATGGAAAAGTAGAAATGGTAGAACGTGCCACATTTGACCGTGTCAATTACAACCACGTCCGTGATGCTTAGGAGCAGCAGTGGCGTAGTGGCTAAGAGCAGGTGCATTCTAATCTGGAGGAACCGGGTTTGATTCCCCGCTCTGCCGCTTGAGCTGTGAAGGCTTATCTGGGGAATTCAGATTAGCCTGTACACTCCCACACACGCCAGCTGGGTGACCTTGGGCGAGTCACAGCTCTTCGGAGCTCTCTCAGCC
Organism: Sphaerodactylus townsendi; assembly: GCF_021028975.2. NCBI lineage: Eukaryota > Metazoa > Chordata > Lepidosauria > Squamata > Sphaerodactylidae > Sphaerodactylus > Sphaerodactylus townsendi. The sequence goes on from NW_025950416.1 coordinate 2,856, forward strand.
CCACCCATCTCACAGGGTGTTTGTTGTGAGGGGGGAAGGGCAAGGAGATTGTAAGCCCCTTTGAGTCTCCTGCAGGAGAGAAAGGGGGGGATATAGATCCAAAACTCTTCTTAGTAGAAGATCTCTTGTCATCACCTGGAGGCTGAGATATGACAGCCCTATTTATAAGCCAATCTTCTTCCAAAATATTTGGTTAAACGTGCATGGGGATTAGCCCACCCCCCCCCCCCCCCCCGCTTGCAGCTACCCTGAGCGTCAGAGGAGCGAGCCAGTCACCTGAGACCCTATTGGGATTTTTAATGAGTTTGGTCTGGGTTTCCTAGATTGAATTCTGGTTCTAAGGAGCTGCACAGCAGATTTTGAAAAATAAAGGAAAGCCCAAACTGGCTGGGAATGCCACTGTCAAAGAAAAGGGGCTCCCCTCACCCAATGTGTTCCCATTCAGAAACAATGTTGGGGGAGTTATTTAGCTGCTTTTGCTTTGCTGTTCTCTCTCATCACTGTTTCTGCAGAAAACTGGTGCCCCCCGCAGAGGCGTTCCAAGCCCATTCGGGTTCTCCTTTATTTTTTTAAAGGCTGTTCTCCGCTGCTGCTGTGTAGCTGCACGGAACCCAAGAGCAGCAACACCGAGTGCTTTAATATAATTTTTAACGAAATAACAGTGTGCTTACGGAGCTATGCAATTTGCCACAGATGGTTCATGCGGCTTCATGTAATTTGATTTTGAAATTGTGTCCCTAGAAATTCCTTGTGTTATGTTTTGCACATACCGAAAAGGGAGAAAAAATGGAATGCAGCTGATTCTTAGGGCGAGCAAAGGGGGCGATCAGAGGTGGGATCCAGCAGGTTCTCACAGGTTTCCGAGAGTAGGTTACTAATTATTTGTGTGTGCCGAGAGGGGGTTACTAATTGGTGATTTTGCCACGTGATTTTTGCCTTAGTTACGCCCCTCCTCTCAGCAGTAGCGCGCAGAACTTGAAGCAGGCTAGCAGGAGGTGCACCGGCGTGCGTGGCAGCCTGCGCCTGCGTGCATTCGTTTTCCACCCAAGGACCGGCGCAGCAGCTGTGTCCTTGCCACAGCCCGCCCAGGAATGCCCCGCCCCCAGAATGCCAGGCCACGCCCCCATCGCACCCCGCCCATCCCCATTGGTGCTACGTCACAGTTTGAATTCCACCATCATGGGAACCTGTTACTAAAATTTTTGGATCCCACCACTGGGGGCGATATATTGTCAAAGGCTTTCACGGCCAGATTCAACTGGTTCTGGTGGGTTTTCTGGGCTGTGTGGTCATGGTCTAGTGGATCTTGTTCCTAACGTTTCGCCTGCATCTGTGGCTGGCATCTAAAGAGGGAAGTCTGTTACACACAGTGTGTATCACAGAGGGAAGTCTGTTACACACTGTGTCAGTAAGGATGGGGTACATATTGTCCATGTGGGGTATATATTGTCCATGTCCCAGGGTGTGGAACCAGGGGCAGAGCGAGCGGGAACGGCACCCAGGGCACATATGCGCCTTGCGCCCACGTCTGCGCCCGCCCCAGAATGCCCCACCACACCCTTGCCATGCCCTCACAGGGGCACACGCCCAGTGCGTTGCGCGCCGCCCTCTTGGGAATTCCCAAGAACTGTGACTGCCCCAAGGTCACCCAGAAGGCTTCATGTGAAGGAGTGGGGAATTGAACCCGGCTCTCCAGATTAGTCCACTGCTCTTAACTACTATACCTGTGGTGGTGAACCTTTGGCACTCCAGATGTTATGGACTACAATTCCCATCAGCCCCTGCCAGCATGGCAAATTGGGGAATTGGGAATTGTAGTCCATAACATCTGGAGTGCCAAAGGTTCACCACCACTGTACTATACCATGCTGGCTCTCAGCCACTTCAACTGCCAGAAAGACACATCTGCAACAAAATAGGAGCTGCTAGTTCTTAATAACTCCCTTCAGAAATAGGTTTATTTCACCACAGGTCAGGCCAGGGGTGGGGGGAATTCACTACCAACCCCAACTGTGCTGTATATTCTTCCAGTGAGTGGGCTTACGTGCAACAAAGATGTGTATTGGAGTCAGTTTTTCAGACAAATGTCTCCACATATTCATGCTCACTGGTGTGTGTCTTAATTTGTCTTCCAGAACATTAAGTTTCAATCTCTCTACAACCACTTGAATTGGTATTCATGCTGTATGAAAGGCAGTATGATTACAGGTTCAAATTCAGCAGAATACAAAATTTACTGTCTCTCTCCATGTTTGCTCGTCTCCTCAGGGTGGGAGTAGGCACCAACACAGGGGTGCCACAGAAGATATCAGTCCTATGTCTAGGGATGCTCTGCATATGAGGTAAAATCATCACACTGCAAATTTCCCCAGCTCTGTACTGTTTTATTGTCTGTGAGCTGTGCACGTACGATAATAAGGAAAGCTGTTCTCATGTTTAAAAGCAAGAGGATGTTACAAGGAAGTGGATGAAACAGAACCGAGTCTGCCATTTTGCGCAGCAGTTTCATTTCAGTTGTAGTTGTTGGCAGAATAATTAACACTTCCTGGTCAAAACCAGATCAGTGTGTAGATAAAGCTTGATTCAAGAACTAGCGTACTTGACAGTGAAGGGGAGCGGCAGTGTCTGAACTACATCACTAGCTGAGAGAGAGAGACGAAGTGTGGGACTTCCAAGAAGAAGAAGAGTTTGGATTTATATTCCTGTTTCTCTCCTGCAGGAGACTCAAAGGGGCTTACAATCTCCTTGCCCTTCCCCCCTCACAACAAACACCCTGTGAGGTGGGTGGGGCTGAGAGAGCTCCCAGAAGCTGTGACTAGCCCAAGGTCACTCAGCTGGCGTGTGTGGGAGTGTACAGGCTAATCTGAATTCCCCAGATAAGCCTCCACAGCTCAGGTGGCAGAGCTGGGAATCAAACCCGGTTCCTCCAGATTAGATACACACGCTCTTAACCTCCTACGCCACTCCTAAGCAGCAATCTGGAGACAGAGAAGGAATGACTCTTAACAAGGGAGAAGGTGCTGACCTCCTCAGTATCCTAACTGTTCTCTTGCTACCTTTTGCAGGGTCTTCTCTTCTTCATACACCAGACTGCGGTCCTCTCCGCACAAACCTTTTAAAACATTTTGAGGCAGGAGACAAAACATTTTTGCCACAGTTTTTTGTTTGAATGGGATTCGCTCTCTGCAAAGTGTCCGCAACAGAGCTGACCCGCTACTTGGTCCACCTCCACTTCCATGTTCGGTCTGATCGGCCACACAGGAAGACGACGGCCACACTGCCCAGAAATCCACAACAACCAGCTTGTCATGGTTGTTTAACTTTATGTTTAGCTTCATGGTGTTACAAACAGGGACCCACAAGGACTTGCAGGGGGGATCTCATTTTCCCCTTCTCTACTATTTCCCCTAATACTTTCTCATTCCCTTCCACAAAAGCCCCTGGAACCTCTTTGCTTTTTGCATCTCCATCTCCCCCCTCCACCAGGGGCGTAATGCCCATTGGGTAAGGTGGGCAGCTGCCCAGGGCATCACCATGTGGAGGGCACCAAAAATGCAGGGTTCGTTTTTGGGTATTTTTAGTGGCTTTCCGTTTTTGGCCTGCAGGTGGCGCAGTTTTTAGGCTAGTGGCACCAAAATTTCAGCAAATCATCTGGAGACTATCCTGATGGCACCCCCCCCCCCAGTTTGATTCAGGGGGGCCAAAGTTATGGACCCTCAAAGGACTGCCCCCATCCCCCATTCTTTCCAATGGGAGCTAAGGAGATGGGGGCTACCCTTTTGAGGGTCCATAACTTTGTCCCCACTGAACCAAACTGCACCAAACATGGGGGGTAGCATAAGGACAGTCTCCTGATGATACGCTGAAATTTTGGTGGCGATATGTCTAAAAATGCACCCCCTGCAGGCACCAATGACCTGGTGAAAAAAAAAATTTGGTTGTGGTGGGGTGGCCGCCCATGGGGGGGTGCATCCAACTCAGGTTTTGCCCAGGGCTCCAGTTTGCCTCGTTACACCCCTGCCCTCCACACACACACACACACACAAACCAGACAATAGATCTTTGACTGCCACACACCCACCCAAGCTCCAGCTTTTCCTACTTCCTTACCTTTGGCAGCCTCTACCCAGGAAAACTATGGCCATTATGTACAGTGCCAGCTGGCAAAAAGCAGGTCATGGACTTGGTAGTAACCATCAGTAATAGTGTGGCATCACTTGCAGGAACCCAGAAGACAAGCTGTCTCCAATGCATTCTCAAAAAAAATTCTCCTGTCCACTTCCTTTCGGAAAGTTTTATTCTCCCCTCCTCTCTTGTTTTTTTAAGAGGTTGCAAATTTTTCTGCACACCTGGGGCTATTCTCAAGTTTGTACAAAGATCTGTCTTGTCAGTCAATGGCTCTAGTCTCTGGATTTAAGTACCCACCGACAGGTCCATGTTGAGAATTAGATGTATTGATAATTATGTAACCAAGTGTGAGAGGTTACGGCATGCCATGACATCATCTAACTTGTTTTAAGATTCCAGCAAGAAGAGCTCTCTTTAGGAAAAAAAAAATGAAAGAGAGATACCACAGCAGGTCTCAAAAGGGACAGCGTATAAGAAAGGATAAGAGAGCTGAAAACGCAACCTTTGAACAACAGAACTTTCGGAGAGCCCTTTTAAAGGCAAGGCTGAAGATTTCTCAAAAACGTTGCGAACGGCTTGAAATTCCATTTGAAAGATAAGGTTTTAAGTGAGAGGTTTTTAGAGAATGTTGTGGCTTCTCTGAAACTCTCTCTTTCATATCAAAAACATTCAACAGTGATGTTTTGGCATCACCCTAGCTTCTCTTCATTACGGCGAAATTTTCTAATGTCTCAGTTCCTACTTCTAAATAACAGCTGACAGTAGAAGGCCCTTATCTTGTTCTTCATTTCCTATTCTCAGATACCCTAAGAGAGGATGTGAGGAGCACTGAAAATTATGCCCACTATGAAGAAAGAATTCTCTCTCTCTCTCTCTCTCTCTCTCTCTCTCATCCTCTTCAGTATATTATATTTTTAGACATACAACTAAATACACCTACAAATTACAAAAGGTGAATGTCCAAAATTGTGTCTATCGTCCAGGTACATTTCTTAAGACAACCAAGATTGGCTTACTCACGCATGTACATAAAAGTCATGGTTGATGCTTTGCTTTGAAGCTAAAGGAGAGACAGCATGATTTTTCGGCACCTTCCTTCCATCCAGCTACTGACCCTTATTAGGTTCTGATGGATCTGGTGAGCTCAAAATATACCATCCTGTCTTCCATCCCAAAAATTGGCTTAGGCCCCTATTAAGCCTGTTCATTGTCACACTAGACTTGTTGCTAAATGACATATGAGCTATTGGAACCATAAAAGAAATTAACCAGAAATAGATTAATTGGAACCATAAAAGAAATTAACCAGAAATAGATTAATAATAGATTAATATATATATTAATTTATGGTCGACATATTTACAAGCCTGCTTTTCTCCTTAATACAGAGACCCAAAGCAAATAGATCAAAAGACGTGTGTGGTACACTTGAAAATCTGAAACTATAGTTATATTCTAGCTCTCCTATAGTTATATTCTTAGCTCCTCAAAGCTGAGCCTTCAAAGCATGGATAATTAAAAATGCATAATTAATTTAGGATCTGAAGGACCCGCAAGGTGGGCTGGCATCTACAACTTGAAGCTGCTTCTGAAACAGTGGGACCCCTTTCGCATGTGCAAAATAATGCGCTTTCAATCCACTTTTGCAACTGTTTGCAAGTGTATTTGGCTATTCAAAGTGCAAAGTGCGCTGAAAGTGGATTGATAGTGCATTATTCTGCATGTGCAGAAGGAGCCTGGGTTTGACAAACCCATGAAGACGTACAGCTAAAATGATAATCATGATAGCTGAAATGAAGCTTCCATGTTCAAAGGCAACCTATCTCAGTTTATCAGGCAGTGGTTACAAGCAATAAGGAATGGCTATGACCAACACGGAGGTCTTACAATGGCATCTATATATTACTGTTGAAGACCAAGTGCTGTACCAGAAGTGCTGTCTTCATCCAATAAAACCCACTTCATGCCCTTCTCATATTTTGTAGGGTACCTTGAATTGCCCTCAGGACTCCATTCAACCAGGCCCTTCTTCCAAGAAAGTAATGAGATCTTCCCCCATTACGGAAGACCTGGAATAGATTTAACATCTATAGTGAAAACTCTACGCCCAATCTAGACGTGGTTCCATTTCATTTAACCTCACCAAACCACCACAATGGCTGACCCATGGACCTGGCCTTCCCAGTGAAGTCATAACATTGTGTCCTCCTCTTTCTGTCACATGGCTGCGACGTAATGTATTTCTGATGTCATCACAGGTTGCCAACCTCCAGGTAGTGGCTGGGGATCTCCTGATATTACTCCAGGAGACAGGAATCGGTTCACCGGGAAAAAATGGTCACTTTGGAATGTGGACTTTATGGCATTACACTCCATTGAATTCCTTGTTAGATTTAGTTTAGTTTAGAGTCATGGATCTGCCCAGTAGTGTGTGTGAGTGCAGTTTATAGAAACTTCCCAAGAGATAAATGTAGAAGGTAAAACTTACATTTATTCAAGCATCTCCAGTTCACAGCTTTGTTCCAGGAAAGAGGTAGATAGAAAGAAACCCTCGTCTAAAGAGATTACTTTCCCTACGACAAGTGGGCACAACTAACGCGCCATCACGTGTGTGCAGGTGAGAGGATGCTACAGTGGGAAAGCCCCACTGAGCAGGCTGCCATTGACCATGCGCTCAGGTCAAAGGCTAGAACAGAAATGAAACCAGCATGGGGAAGAAAGGAAGTTAGTGGGCGGTCTCCTGGCCCAGACAAGGAGGGCAAACAAGAGAGGCAGCATCACAGTTAGAGTGAGATACACAGCACCCCCCAGTGTCCAGGCATGCAGAAGTCGCTTATTCCAACATTCCTTCCCCACCCAAACCGCACCAGGCTCCACCCCCCAAAATCCCCAGGTATTTCCCAATCCAGAGGTAGCAACCGAAGATGTCACACGCTTGCAATTCACCAGGTCCCACGTTCAATAGGCCTCGTGTCTGAAAACAGCAAAGGCCACGTCTCTTAAGACTTCCTTTATACAGTCATTTTCTGCTCTTACATTTTCCTTGCTCTTTTGGCATTTCATCATACAGGGTTTTATTAATCTCATTTTGTATTCCATTTAAGGAGCTGTTTGTAATACCAGGGAGAATGAGTTGCAATGGATATCTTTCAGACAAAATCTCTTTATATCTCCATTTCATCCGCGTGGTTCAGGGGGGAAGAGAGAGTAAAGAGAAGCATACCGATTATATCAAAGGCTTCATCAGATACCTATTGTCCTGTTGTGCTAGATTAATCTGAATGGTTTTCAAAAGAAAACTGCTACCTGCTGATATCCTGTAGTAGCTCTCAGTTGCCAGATGTCTGCCTTTTGTTGTCTGTCGCTTCCATAATTCCTACGTACATGAGGAGAAAAAACCTGAAAATGAATGTGATTCTACAGCGCAAGATGAGCACGGTGCCAATTTATCCCAAATGGCTTCTCCTTTGACTGAAATTTTATTTTATTTGACGGACCTCAGATCAGTCCAGCCTGTTTCTGCCAGAATATTCGCACGAGGCGTGCTGCTCTCATGTTGAAAATGGAAAGTTGGGTGTTCACAAAGGCATTTTTCAAGGCCGGAATTACCATCATTTGTCCTCCGGATTTGCAACGTGTTGCAATTTGGCCAACATTGTGGAGTTTAGTACCTCATTTTCTACAGCAGGAGAAAAATACAGGAATGGAAAGGGCAGATAATTACAGTTCTGAGGCAAATCAACCCTCAGAAAGGATAAACGAAGGAGTGGCGCAACCCAGTGTAGATCTAAAGCAAAATCACCAAGATGAGAGCTACCAGCACCTTCTTTTGAGCACTCCAGGTGGTTCTGGGAATGTGGGTAGAGTGAGGTGAGGCTTTTGTCCGGCAGCAAGGCTTTTGATTGGCTATTGGGGATTTCAACAGCTGGGCAGAATTTTAAAAACACTGTTTTGGACTGCAACCCGCCACCACAGCATGAAAATAAAGTAGAAGGGAGGGAAATAAAGCGACTCCTGCCTGTTGTGTTTGCGCAAGAGAACTTTCCATCGGGGACTTTGCAAAAAGATCACTAAGGCCCCTTCCGCACACGCAAAATAATGCGTTTTCAAACCACTTTCACAACTGTTTGCAAGTGGATTTTGCCATTCCGCACAGCTTCAAAGAGCACTGAAAGCAGTTTGAAAGTGCATTATTCTGCATGTGCGGAATGAGCCTAAGTTAGCGATTTTTGAAAAACCCAGGTTGAGAGACATATGACAAGCCTGAGTCACGTTAGGGGAGAGACCTGTGTGAAGTTCTTCCCCAAAACGCTAGATATAACATCCTGGAAGCGTCATATTTGTGCCGTGCGGAATCCACCAGAGAGTGAACCTAGAAAATGGCACCGAGGAGAAAGTCTGGGGACTGCAGAGAGGCGTGGGAAACGTTTTAAAGAGATACGCACAGCAGGGAAGCCGTTTTGAAAACGATTCAGCCTCAAGGATCATTTTAAAGGGGGGGGGGTCATTTAAAATGTTTTGAGGCTGCAAATAAAACGTTTCCAAAACCAAAGGGGGAAAGAAACAATGCAGAACTCCGTGGAGGAAATGTTTTATTCCCTGCCTCAAAATGTTTTGAATGAATTGTGCAGAAAGGGCCCCTATATGGCCCTTTCCCCACTTACCTTAAGCCCTGCGCTACTCTCCTCAAGTAGCGCGGGGTCCAGCTGCCCTCCCCACTTCAGGGGCGGCGAGAACGCAGCCGCCCTGACACTGCCTCTCTCGCGCCCCCTCGACACGTGTAATTCCTGGCGCCTTTTGAAATGGCGCCTTTTGATGACCCTGCGCAGAGCATTGGGTCGTGGGGAAGCCAGGGCATGCGCCAGGAATTGTGCGAACCAGGAATTGCCCGCAGCAACCCTCGGGCAAAGGTGAGTGGGGAAAGGATCTATCCCCACCAGAACATTGAGAAGTGTGACTTGGAGATCTCCCAAAATTACAGCTCACCGTTAGACTACAGTTCTCCTGGAGCAAACGATTGCTTTGGAGAGAAGACTTTGCAATATTATACTCCTCTGGGGTCTTTCCCCTCCCCTTCGCTCCCCAGACTCTGTGCCCAAAATCTCCTAGAATTTCCCTCCCTACGGCTGGTCATCATAAGTCCTACAAAGGTCCCAACAACCTCCAACCACAGTCCCAGAAGTACACTGAGAAAATGAAACAGATACAAATAACAGCCCCCCAAAATCCATAGAGAGTCATAAAAACCTGTCACACAAGCAGCAGTCAATAGGATAACGAAACAGCCGTCAATGAAATCCAGGGATGAGCATCGCTTTCATTCTGATAGTGGCTCTTCTCCTCAGGGGTTGCCGACACCAGATTGGAAAATGTGTTGGAGATTTGATGGGGGAGTTTAGGGTGGGAGGGGTTTGGGGAGAGGAGCAGGGACGTAGGTATAGATTTTTTATGGGGGGTTCAGGGGTGGGGTCACACCCCCACCCGCCCCTAGGGCATGGCCACGCCTCCCCAAGCCCCGCCCCTGGCCTAGCTCTTATAAAAGCAGTTCTCCGAGGCCGGGGATGGCAGACTCCCCTGCCTTGCCCTCCCCTGCCCCCCACCAGCTGGGCTCCCAGCCGGCAGCCCCTTCTGCCCTCCCCTCTGGGCAGAGGCATAGAGGGAAAATGGAGCCCGGTGCAAAATCTGAGTTTTGCACACACACACACACACACCCCGCCCGGGGCAGCCGCTGTAATGCTGGAATCCACCTTAAAGGGAGAATCTGGGGTCCCTAGTTAAATAACATTGAAACAGACACCTTGTGAGGTAGGTGGGACTGAGAGAGTTCCAAAGAACTGTGACTAGCCCAAGGTCACCCAGCAGGAATATAGGAGTCAGAAACACATCTGGTTCACCAGATAAGCCTCTGCCACTCAGGTGGAGGAGTGAGGAATCAAACCCGGGTCTCCGGATTAGAACCCACCTGCTCTTAACTACACCATATTGCCTTTCAAAAGGTGGCAGCCAAAGCTAGTTCCAGCAACAGTGAAGGATATACCAGCATCACCACCTTTCTCTTGTCCTTAACACAACAGCTCGGCGTGAATTGGATCAGCTCACCTGTGAGCGATTAAGGAACGGATGAAGCTCAGACTTGTAGCCTGAGATGAGATTATCTGGTCTTTTGCTTCCTTCCAACTTTATTATCCTCTACCAAAAAGTCACAGCGGAAGCAGCCCCTCAGCGTAGATCATTTTCCCCGTGGCTGAGGTGCACACGGTGTGTACAGTTCAACTTTAGCGGTGACCCTGGCAGCAGGTGTGAAATCTCCACTGACATCAAATCTGCAGTTTCTAATCTCTGCACAAATGAACGGTGTCAGTTTTAAGATTGTTCATTTGCCGTGTTTAAAAAGGTTGAGAACGTTCACCGAGAGGGGAAAGAAATACCTCGATGAGGGCTCGCTCCGGGGTCATTCCCCCACACACACACACACACACACACTTCTGCCTGTTTATTTTGGCTCGGCCCATTCCCACACAGTCATAGAAAGATTTGCTAGAACATGAATGCCTTTCCATCAGCTTTGTCAAAGTTGCTGCATTATTTGCCTGTGTCCTTTATTTATTTATTTTTATTTATTTATTTAATTTAATATACCGCCCCATCCCCGAAGGGCTCTGGGCGGTGTACAACATAAAACCACAGATAGAAACATCATACAAGACTTCCAGAAATATAATAATACAACGGTTGTGTCCTAAGATGGCCTCCCACCTAAAACCTAATCCTCCTAGGAGGGGGAGGGGGAGGTAGCGGGTCCTGATAGTATTAAGGACCCATATATCCCAGTAACGGGTCCCGATGATATAGGGGAGGGGGCACACTCAGCGGCTGGTTTCTCCAAAAGCCCGGTGGAACAACTCAGTCTTGCAGGCCCTGCGAAAATCACCCAGATCCCGCAGGGCCCGGACAGCTGGAGGAAGAGCGTTCCACCAGGCAGGGGCCAGAGCCATAAAGGCCCTGGCCGGAGTGGAGGCCAGCCGCATCATTGAGGGGCCAGGGGTCTCCAGTAAGTTGGCCTCTGCCGAGCGCAGAGGTCGAGCTGGGACATACCCGGTAATGTTCTTTGAGTGGTGGAAAGTGCCATCAAGGTGCAAGTGACATAGGATCACCCCTTGAGTTTTTCAAGGCGAGAGAGCAAAAGCAGAGGCGGAGCGCTCACAGGGACATGTGAGGTCACTGTCCCCAGGTGCATGCCAGCTGGTGGAGGGGCGGAGAATTGCCCCCCACACACACCCCTCAAGCCCGCCCACCAGGCTGCTCCTTCAGCCAATGGAGGCTCCACCAGCTGAAAGAGCAGCCTGGCGGGGCGGGGCCGAGGGGTGCCCCATGGCAGACTCTCACCGAGTAAGGTAAGTGGGGGCAGGGGGAGTGGGGGGTGGCCGGAGCAGGTGCTGCCCCACACGCCATTCCCTCCCCCACACTGTTCCTCAGAGGCAGTTTTCCCTTGCCCACTGCTGTGTAGCAACCCTTGACTTCCTTGGTGAGCTCCCATCCACATATTAACCAGGGCTATCCCTGCTTAGGAGCAGCAGTGGCGTAGGAGGTTAAGAGCTCGTGTATCTAATCTGGAGGAACCGGGTTTGATTCCCAGCTCTGCCACCTGAGGTGTGGAGGCTTATCTGGGGAATTCAGATTAGCCTGTGCACTCCCACACA
>NW_025950417.1:0-14676 GCF_021028975.2 Sphaerodactylus townsendi
TTCATTCATTCATTCATTCATTCATTCATTCATTCATTCATTCATTCGACTTAATAAACCTCTCTCCCCCGAAGGGCTCAGACCAGTAAATAACAAAAAACAAAACATCGAAGAACATCATTAAAGTACATAAAACCAATAAAATCAGTAGCAGCAGTACAGCCCACCCACAATTTGGTGGATGGTGTCCAGTCCAAACCCTGGGAGGGGAGTTGCAAGTTGTCAAAGAAAACAGATGGTACAGAGGGCATCAAGAAGGGGCGGTAACTCAGTGGCCAGCCCCCCCAAAAGTCCATGGAACAGCTCAGTTTTACAGGCCCTGCGGAACTCCCCAAGGTCCCACAGGGCCCTAACAGCTGGAGGAAGAGCTTTCCACCAGGCAGGGGCCAATGCTGTAAAAGCCCTGGCCCTGGTGGAAGCCAGCCGCAAAGTTGCAGCTGGCTTATAGTGATCCCTAGCGGGGTTTTCAGGGCAGTTGTTTAAGCTGAGGTAGTTTGTCATTGCCTTCCCCTGCAGAGTCTTCCTTGGAGGTCTCCCTGCCAAGCACCAACCAAGCTTAGCTTCTAAGATCTGATGAGATCAAACTTGTGATATTGTACATGCCTAGCATCCTGTTTGAACTGAGCCCTCAGGTGCTACATGTTCAGTCTGAGCATGCCAGAGATCCATAGATAGGCTTCTGTTTTGCTGGCAGATAGCAGTCTAATTTCAGTAGCATGTTGAATGCAGGCTACATAGTATGTATTGGTTCTCTGGGACTGTCAGAAGCTACACCCCAAGGCTGATCCTACCATGAGGCAAGGTGAGGTGATGACTTGAAGTGCTAGATGTTGAGCACCACTAAAGTGGCCAAAATCTAGTTGGGACTGATCCACGGGCAGGGTTTCCATTTGCCACTTATTATAAGAGACATTTGGCCAGTTGCAAACCTTGCCCATAGATGTTCAGCTGACCAGTGGGAACTGGGGCCAAAGAGGAGGCTGGGATTTAAAAAAAAAACAATAAGGCCATGTCTACTTACATGTCTACTTGTTCTGATCAATCAGCAAAAACTCTGATTTTATGGGGATTCCTAGAGCTAGACTTTCTCACTTCCAGGTAACTCCAGGAATCACTAGAAACTCTATAATAAGAACTTCATGGAAATAGGTGAGGTCATATTTTATTTTTAAAAAATCTCCTAAAATGTCCCTGCCTATGGGCTATAGTGTACTGTAAAGTGAAGTGACGATTTTCTCCAGGGCCAGGGGTCTGCAACCTGCGGCTCTCCAAATGCTCATGGACTAAAATTCCCATCAGCCAATTGGCCATGCTGGCAGGGGCTGATGGGATTTGTAGTCCATGAACATCCGGAGAGCTGCAGGTTGCAGATCTCTGCACTAGACCCTCCCCTAGTTATAATTAGGGTTGCTCAGACCTCCAATTGTTCAGCTCGTATTCTGTTTGCCAGCCATGAACGTGGAACTGATTTTCAACAGACTGTTCATCAACCTGTTTGTGGCTGTTCAGTGGGCTGGTTCACTGTATACCTTCCTAACATTGCAACACAACACATTTGGCATTTCAGTAGGCATGTTCTCACACTGCCAGATTGAGATCTGCTCTCCCAGTTTGCGGTCCCATGTTTCAGTTGGCAGGAAATCATTTAAATAGACAGTTAAATCAGATACCAGTCATATGAACCCAACATCAACAGACACTTAAAAAGACCCTCCCACCATTCAGAGCTCATCAAAGTAGTCCTTAGCAACATTGATAGCTGGTGATTTGTTTAAATAAGTAGCATTTCCAGGCATGTACACTTCTTTAGGGAGAGGGGAAGTCAATGCAAACCTATTCAGTGGTGTTTGAATCACATGAATTCATGAAGCTGCCTTTTTCTGAATGAGGCCCTTGATCCCTCAGGGTCAGTACTGTGTACTCAGACTGGCAGCAGCTCTCCAGGGTCTCAGGTGGAGGTATTTCACATCATCTGCTACCTGGTCCTTTCAGCTGGGGATTGAGCCTGGGAACTTCTGCATGCCAAGCAGATGCTCTACCACTGAGCTACCACAACCTCCTCAAGCACCTGGTAAAACAGGCTTTTGAGGCATTCATCTTTCTTTCTCCAAAATGAGGCAATGTGATTGATCCTGCCAGGTATATGGAATAGGGGAAGGAAATTTTGAAACTGGCTTCTATGACAATCTTGTTCTGCCCCCCAAGTGAATCTGTTTGAGGTGCCCTGTACTTGGCTAGAACAGAATGGGGGAGACACAAGCCAGGTTCAACAGTTCTTACAATGTGTTTATAACTGGAGAGAAACAAGACCCTAACTCCTCTCTTGGGTCTATCTAAGTCAGAGTACTTGCTTGTCTTGAGCAGGTTTGAAACTGCTCAACTGTGTCCTCTCTTGGTTGCTTTCAAGAAAGTCCACTGTGTCTTGCTTCCTTTCCATTCTTTCAGTCTTTTTCTAGTTTTAACTGCTGTTAACTTGACTTGTACTCTATGGACCACTATATACTAATATGGACGTCACAAATATTCTGGTTTCCAACTACCCTTAACACCTCTCTCAGACTGATTGACTAAAACTAAAACAGGGGATTGCTGGGTAAAGAAAGGAAACTGCCTATTGCAGTGGTGGCGAACCTTTGGCACTCCAGATATCATGGACTACAATTCCCATCAGCCCCTTCCAGCATGACCAATTGGCCATGTTGGAAGGGGCTGATGGGAATTGTAGTCCATAACATCTGGAGTGCCAAAGGTTCGCCACCCCGGGCCTATTGGGAAATGTCTTAAAGGGACAGTGGCTAACTAAAATACCCTCCCATAGAAGACTTAACAATGAACTAAAACCATGCTAACTATGGGGAAACTAAAGCTTAATGGGGAAATAAAAGCCTCTGTGGGGGCATAACAAATCTATTTGCCTTCTTGGAGGGTCAAGTTGAGCTGGTAAAAACAATGAGAACTTCAGGAAAGTACAGCTAGTAACTAAGGTGACAGAGTCATAATTTAGACTTTCATAAAGTGTTTATCAAATATAGAAGTATTTGATGGGTAGAAGGCAGGAAGGCTAAACCACCAGGGATCTCACCCTGCTGTGTTTAATTGCTGATGCTCTTACAAAAGTCTCTCCAAACTACTAGGAAAGAATTTGCATCTCTTTCTTTAGTCCAGTCATGATGGTGAAAGAATGTGCAACCCTGGTATTGCAGAATGGGAAATATTTCACAGCAACTTCAGTAGATAAGAGGTTCCAACAGGCTCCAGCCTAACATCCACAGATACATGTGTAGCGGCTAGGACAGCAATGATATTCAGACGTTTAGAGTCAACCATTCTTCAACTATTGGTCCTGCAAGTTGACTTTGTACCTGTTGAGGTGCTATTTTTTAATTGTGTTTACTGGATTTCTTTTTGTACAAATGCCACTAAAGGTACTCTGATGGTAACAAATCTTTAGGTGTATGCCAAGTTGCTTGTGAAGCCAACACAGCTCAATATTTATTACTTTCTTACATTTATAAGATGTTCTATCCCCTGCTTGAAGGGTTGTCAACCTCCACTTGCCACCTGGTGATCTCCTGCTATGATAATTGATCTCCAGACAACCAAGATCAGTTGCCCTGGAGAAAGTGGCAGCTTGAGAGGGTGGACTCTGTGGCACTATATCCTGCTGAGATCTCTCTTCAGGCTCCACCCCCAAATCTCCAGAAATATCCAAACAGGAGATAGCAACCCTACTCACAAAACAGGTACAGGCCTCAGAAGGTGGGAGGGAATCCCATGCATGTACTGGCAACATCTGGTACTACAGGGTCGCCAGCTTCGGGTTGGGAAATACTAGGAGATTGGGGGGGGGGTGGAATTTGAGGAGGGCAGGCTTGTAAAGAAGAGACATTCTTCCAAAGAGACACTTTTTCCCAGGTGAAGTTATTTTTGTCACATGGAGATTAGTTGTAATCCCAGGAGATCTCCATCTGCTGCCTGGAGATTGGCAACCCTGTTAGACATGTACATCCAGTTTTCAGCATGAAAGTAATGTCTGTACAGGAAATTTATCTTAAATGTGGTGGCAAAAGCCTTAAAGAAAAATCAGAACAGCTGCATGGCTATTATAACTGGTCAGCATCTCAATCAACCCCACCCCCTTTACAGCCAGGCATCCTTACAGCCAAATGCCCTGCTTCTCTTTGACTCCCCAAGTATAACACATTTAGCACCTTTGTTCAAAATCCTCCACCAAACACAGCTGATTCTGCAGAAGTCCATGTAGGTTCCACTGCACATAACAGCAGAATATAATAATTGACTATAGAACTTAAATTTCCTGATTTCAGACTTTGATTTTGTTTTTACAAAGGAAGTTTCTGGTTCTTAGGATTACAAAGAAATATTTGAAAGCATGCAGACAACATCTGCTGAATCTCAGGAGACCAACCAGTGGCTAAATAAGATTTCCAGTGATCAGTGATGAAGTTTCAGTGCCTTCTATAAAAAGCGGGAGCAGAATAAATTATGCACAATCGTAAAAGCAGAATAAATTATGCAAAATATGATAAATGCAAATTTGCATAATTCATACAGGTCACAGAACTCACCTTTCCAGATGCAGACTTTAAAAAACTAAAAGTGCAGAGTAGATCCAGCCAATCTAACCCCATCCCCCACTATGGATTCTCCGAACAGCGTGGCATATCACCTTTTCCAAGCATGTTCAGCCCACTTTGAAAACCCACCCCACAGTCATCTTGGCTCTTCCCAGCACCTCTGCCCCAACGTTCCTCAAGGCAGCTGCTTTCCTCAACAAGTAGGCCATGCTTGCAACTCCGTTGGGACTCAAAGCAGTGTCCTGCCACTCCAAAGGCTCTGCCACCCGCCCTTTCCCCACCCCCACATCCTCCTGAGCACCCTCAAAAGAACTTAGTTTTTCCTTCGAGACTGTAGAAGTAGACTTCCAGGATCAATGCCCTCTCTCCTTGGCAGCTTGTACTGCTGGGTTTTTAGCCACTAGCTTGAAGTCTGGGGCAGACATGCACATTACACTTAAAACAGGTGGGTGGCAAAGTCTGGAAAGAGAATCACATGCGGGAGAAAAGCCCAGGGCGGTTGCTACTCTGACGTTCAGGAAGGACACGGAGATATTCTACTTTTGCATGGAACGGCCTCTCCAAGAACTGGGTCTCTAGCCTTCTAGCCAACCTGCAGTGTCCCAAAAGCTCTTTTTCATGCATCCTCACAATGTGTTTGCAGGTTTTTCCCTACAGCGCTGTTGCCTCGTCAGACTGGCAGCAGCCTTGGCTTCCATTGTGAGGCTGGAGCTTGGCAACTATCCTGGCAGTCTGTGGGGTGATCTCAAAGTGCTTGTGCCGCCCTCGGGTGTCTGGCGAGGCACTATGGCTGCTCGAACCCATCGAACCCACATCGAGGAGGTTACCTATTGTCTCTGAGCCAGACAGGGCAGCAGCCAGCAAGGGCAGGCTGGAAACTCTGGGGATGAAGGCATGAGCATATTTTACAGGCACCCGGCAGAAACGCTGCTCGGGACTGCTCAAGGATGACAGCCCCCCCCTGGTCAAGTGTACAGTCCTCTGTGTCATCATCATCCATGCAGTTCAGCTCTAAGTGAGAGAAGGAAGACATTAGGGAGGGTGACAGCATAAGATCCAGGTATATATATACTCCACTTTGCTTTCCTTTCCTACTATCAGATCCTTCTTGAAAATGCCGAAAGCCACAGATGCAGGCGAAATGTCAGGAGAGAATGCTGCTGGAACACAGCCATACAGCCCGGAAACTACACAGCACCCCAGTGATTCAAGCCATGAAAGCCTTCGACAATAGCATAAGATCCATTGGAGGTAACATCTAGAATTGCCAACCTCCAGGTGGGGCTGAAAGATCTCCCGAATTACAAATGATCTTCGGATGACACAAATCAGTTCTCCTGGAGCAGGGGTAGAGGGTACCTGTGGCTCGAGAGCTGCATCGCGGCTCTTCTGCTCCTTGCACTTGTGGCTCCCACGAGCCGAGCTGCTTGCCTAACCCATCCTTGCCCGCCTCTTGCAGGCAGCGAGGGCGGGCGCACTCCACTTGGCTGACAAGGGGTCAAGTGGGCCACGCTGCGGGCTTCCTCTCTCGCTTCGCCCCATTGGAGCGTGGCAAGGGCGCTTTCCCGGCTGGCCGACAAGGCTGCAGCTGCTTGCCCCTGAGTCTCTTGCCAGCCCTGCGAGTGGCAGCAGGCGGGACGCATCCATGCTTCTTCAGAATGAGCGGAGTAAAAGGTAAAAAAAACCCCTAAATATATACAGTAAGGTATCTTTATTTTAAATGTCAAAAATTATTTGCGGCTCCAAAGTTTCTTTTTCCCCAGAAATTGGAAACGGGTCCAAAATGGCTCTTTGAGTGTTAAAAGGTTTCCTACCCTGTCACTGGGAGGGAAGCAGCTGCTTTGGAGGGATGGATTCCATGACATTATACCTCCACTGGCGTAATGCCCATTGGACCAAGGTGGGCAGCTACCCGAGGGCATCACCTTGTGGGGGGGCATCAAAATGCTGGCTTCGTTTTTGGGTATTTTTTGTGGTTTTCCTTATTTTTTGGCCTGCAGGAGGGCGACAGTTTTAGGCTAGCGGCACCAATATTTCAGGGTATCATCAGGAAGACTGTTCTTATGCTACCCCCCAAGTTTGGTGAGGTTTGGTTCAGGGGAGTCCAAAGTTATGGACCCCCAAAAGGGGTGCCCCTATCCCCCCATTGTTTCCAATGGGAGCTAATAGGGAGATGGGGCTACAGTTTGAAGGGCCCATAACTTTGGCCCTCCTGAACCAAACTGTACCAAAACTTGGGGGGTATAATTAGGGCAGTCTCCCCTGATGAGACCCTGAAAGTTTTGAGACTGTGCCTCTTCAGAAATGTGCCTCCCACAGCCTGCAACCCCATTGACAGCAATGCAGAAAACTCAATGCAGAAGTTCAAAGATTCTTCGGCAAACTTCTAGGATGTTCCTTCAGGGGGTGCATTTTTTTTGATGTATCGGCACCTTAAAATTTCAGGGGTATCATCTGTAGATGTTGAGCACCCCCTGGAAAGTCTGGTGCAGTTTGGTTCAGGGGGTCCAAAGTTATGCCCCCTCAAAGGGTAGCCCCCATCTCCTTAGCAAGAATGGGGATGGAGCACCCCCCCTTTGATGGTCCATAACTTTGGACCCCCTAAACCAAACTGCACCAAACTTTGGGGGTACCATAAGGACAGTATCCAGATGATACCCTGAAATTTTGGTGTCCATACATCCAAAAATGCGCCCCTGCAGGAACATCCCAGAAATTTGCCCAAGAATCTTTGTTCTGCATTGAGTTTTCTGTATTGCTGTCCATGGGGGTTGCAGGCGGGGGGGGCATTTCTGAAGGCACAGTCTCAAAACTTTCAGGGTCTCATCAGGAGACTGCCCTGATGATACCCCAGGTTTGATGCAGTTTGGTTCAGGAGGGCCAAAGTTATGGACCCTCAAAACTGTAGCCCCCATCTCCTATTAGCTCCCCATTGGAAACAATGGGGATAGGGGGCATCCCCTTTGGGAGTCCATAACTTTGGACTCCTTGAACCAAACCTCACCAGACTTGGGGAGTAGCATAAGGACAGTATCCTGATGATATGCTGGAAATTCTGGTGCTGATATGTCTAATAATGCACCCCTGCAGGCACCAATGTCCTGGTGCAAAAAAATTGGTTTGTGGTGGGAGTGGCTGCCCGGAGGGGCATCCAACAGGTTTTGCCCAGGGCTACTAGGTTGCTCCAGGGCTGCCTCCTGTTACACCCCTGTATACCTCACTGAAATCCTTCTCTAACCAAAATCCCAGCCTCCACCCCCCCCCAAAAAATCTCCAGGAATGGGCTGAATTTAAGAGTTGGCAACCTTGGTACTGTCTCCAAAGGCAAAAGGCAGCACAGAAGATGTTGGTCCTAAAGAGAGTGAGAGCTGAGCCAACATTTTGAATTCTGGTTTGTCCCACACTACTGCACATGTCCACGTGGCTTTTCTTATTCCTCCAGCTGTTTTGGTTCTTGCTGCCCTGAGCCCTGCACTAACAACATCCTCCCTCTTCCTGTCACACAATCCTCTTTGATGTCACCACGCCAGGGACACTGCCAGAAGGGACACATAGGGATCCCATGTCCTCTGGGACATGCCTTCTGGTCACATGTGTTATTGTGTGCAGAATCACCCCCCACACACACACACACATGGTACCAACCAAGCCGGCGGCAGCTTAGCAGCAACCTGAAAATTTCAGTGGAGTGCATCGTGGGGTTGCAAGGTGGTGGGGTGAGGGTGCTGGTGGTCCGGTGGGCTGGAGGGTGCTGGAGTGGGCTGCACCTTACCTGAAGCCACCAACCCTCCAGAGCCAGAGCCCATGCTGGCATGCCCGACTCTTGGCCCCTTCCAGCCTGCCCAACAGTAGACCTGGGGCCCTTCTGGCCTGCTCTAGTAGCAGACCTGGGGGGGGTCCTCTGTGAGATTGGCAGATGGCTCAATCTCTCTCCCCTCCCCCATATCTGTAGAGAAAAATGGAGCCTGTGAGTGTGTGTGGAAAACTCAGATTTTGCCTTGGGCTCCATTTTTTCTAGATACACCTCTGGTCACATGCCTTCTTGTCCAGACACATATAGCTTTATTAATTCCCTGATGCTTAAGTCAGGCTTCAGGGCAGCATGGGAATACCTGGAGTTTAGCATGAGCAAAATGGGCTGATGATGGTTTAGAGGGAATGAGAGAGCTGCACGATATATTTCTCCCACTTGTCACCACCTCAAATATGGGACAATACTCTTGCAAAATGCCCAACCTATATATAGCAAAAATTTACCTCTACTTGCTGTCTCTGCTCACAGTGGAGTGGGTTTCCTTGCTCCATAAGCTGCTTCTGGCTGGCACTGGTGGATGAACAGTTCTTCTCAGCTACATCATCATCCACTCATTCCGGTACAACTCAGAGGGGGGGTTTCTGTTGGAAAAAAAGACAAAGAGCTTCACCAGTCTGCATCAAACTCCCTCTTGCCACCAGAAAATGAAACCAACAAATCAAACAAAATCCACAGGATGGATGCAGAATGAAATGAACCCTTGCTTGTGATGTGAATGGGGAAATATAATTACAATTTTTTTTTAAAAAATCTAAATGGCACATAAAAAAAAATTATATTCTTCATGGCTGCAGAAAAGACAATCCAAACTGGACCCTTACAGTGCAATACTTAAACATGAGTTGCACCTCATCCTGGCTTTATCTGAAGTACATGGGCTTAGAATGGTGTAACAGCTACACTGAATATCTTCAGATTTCCTTTGTTTCCCTGTCACTCTCACCTAGCCCGGTGTATCTAGGGGAAAGTGTAGCCCGGATGCAAAATCTGAGTTACATGCACGCACGCGACGCATGCACGCACGCTTACCCCCCCCCATATGGGCAGCCGCCTCTCCCTCATCATTACAAACCAAACAACTTTTTTTTGCACCAAGTCTTGAAGTCAGTGTATGGACCCAGGAATAAGGAGGAGGGACCAATGGGGGTTTCTGCCCCAGATGGGCAGCTTACCCTCCCCCACCAAGACCAAGCTTTTTTTTTGTACCAGGTCTTGAAGTCAGTGTGTGGACCCAGGAGGAGGGGTATGGGGGGCAATTTTCCGCCCTCCATGTGACTAAATGGCCACTCGCCAGGAGACATTTGCCCCATATGTACCCCTCGGCGGTACGCCCCTGCTCCCACCTTTGGAGAAAGCCATTTGCAGTACTTGAAGCTTCCATGCCGTGATTACCATTCCCCTAAGCAGTACTCTAAAGCAGAGATCCTCCAGCCTTTTGTCCCTGTGGGCACCTTTTGAAATTCTTAACACACAAAGCAAGTCATAAAATATAAAAAATGACTTCTGCAAACCACAAAATGATAAGGGGTGAGGTCATGCGTAATTATCAGTAACTCTTGCAACTTTTTTAGGCAGAAGCTTTTAACAAGATACACATTTTTTAAATTCTTGTTTTAATTTTTTTTTTTCTTGCTTAAGCACAAGTTTTCCTTTAACCACAAGAGTTTCTTGTGCTTCAGTGGCAACTGCTGCCAAATCAACAGGAACCTGTGGGTGGAAACATGGAACACTGAGAAGGCAGATATTTGAGGATCCCCCCCTCCACTTCCTACCTCTGAAGAAATGTCAATTTCTCTTGCGTTGCGTGGAAGACCTTCACTGGTAGTTCCTCCTTGCAAGGAATTTTCCTGCTCACAGAACCCAGTCGAAGGGAGGTCATCCATCCCAAAAACTTTCTCATAGTTGAGGATGAGAAACTCAACCAGCTGGGACTGATACCCCTGATTCCACAAGGCACAACATGGACACATCGCGTTGGTGGTGGGAGGGTGGATCAGTGTAGGGCCAAAGATGATCCCAAGGTTGTTGGGAGACATTTTGTTCTCTTCGTATCTCTCAGCCACCCTTGGAGGGAGAAAGACAGTCACCAAGGACTCAGTATGTTCGTCCTCAGCTTGAACAATATTTCAGAAATAACATGAAAGCGTTTGGTGCAGTATGTTGTATGCCATTTCATAAGCACTATTATCTTGCAATGAAATAGAGTCAGGATTTACACAATCATAAACAACATGCCCATGCGCCATGGGCATGGTAGGGTTGAGATAGCTACTAGTTACAGCAGTTGTCCAGGAGGTGCTGTGATAACTTACAGAATCAAATTCCATGCAGCAAGCTCCACAGATATGCTAGAAACTCTAGCTGGTGTAAAATGCAGATACAAGAGTCCTTACAGGGACTCCATGGGAGCACGCTTTCCCCCAGTGATCTGCCAACTGCACTGGCTTCAGATGGGAGTACCAGATCAGGTTCAAGGTCTTGATATTAAGCCTTCAAAGCCCAAAATGGTCTAGAACCTTCATATCTTCAGGGCCACCTCTCCTCATATATGTTTCCGAGAGCCCTTTGTTTTGAAAGCAACACTGGTGGTTCCTGGCCTGAACAATGCCCAGCTGTCTCCAACCAGGACAAGGACTTTTTTTGATCTTGGCCCAGTTTGGTAGAAGACTCTGTCAAATGAGATCCAGACTCTGAGGGACTTACTGTAATTACACAGTGTGTGTAAGATGAAGCTGTTCTGCCAGGCTTATGGTTCAGGGCAGAATGGGTTTACCAACTAGCTAGCAACTCCCTTTTTCTCCTTTCTTGCTCTCCCCTTCCCTTTTCCCCCTTCTTTTCTCTACTTTTCTTTTGCATCCCCCATCTCCATTTCCCCATTGTTATCTTTCCCCTCCCCACTCCTTTTGAATGATATCTGAGTGTCCAGTTGGTGGGGGCAGGGGGCTGAGATAGCAAATCTCCCTGAGTTAAACTGAGTGGTGCCAAGATGCTATCATGGCCAAGTGGCAGGACTGATGGGAATTGTAGTCCATGAGCATCTAGAGAGCCACAGTTAGCAGGCTCCTGTTCTAGACCTTACTGATTCCAATGTACTTAGAAAGGTGTAACACTGTTTAAAACTACACTACCAATCTTTCCTGCAATATAAAGATGTGGGTCACTGCCAGCTCCCTTGTTACCTGTACAGGTGAGCAATGATGTGCCGTAAGGTGTTATAATTCGTGGCTGGCAATTTGCTCAGGATATCCTTTGTGCTCTTGATGGGATCAGCCAGTGTCTCAGAATCATCTCCAGCCCTACCTTCAAGTTTTGGCAAGTTCTTTGCAAGGGCAATGAAATCATCGTAGAGCTTGTATGGAAGCTTACAGGGCTGGACAGCTGGAAGCATATAGGAAACAAGGGCTCAGGAGATGCGGACTGTCTGGGTCTGGACTGGACTGGATGTTTGCAAATGTTTTCAGCTTCCAGGTTTAGGGATTTGTAGCTTGATTGGCATGTACTGTCCACTAAAGACTGAACTGTAAGAGGATTTGCTGCTTTCTCAGGATTGAAGGAAATGGGGTGCTAAGGATATCTCTGTGTCTGTTCCTTACCACCTTAAGAAAATGTTTAAGGACTCCGATTTGATGTCGTGAGGTGAATGATCTGACGAAAGCTCCACTCAAGCTCCGACCATATTTTCGGCTGGCCTGGCACAGCTTACTCCATCCGTTAGCTTTTGGGCTCCCACTGATCGGTAAATCCCTGCATGGAGGAAGATAAAGGATAAATCAGTAGGGGGGACATCTTGACTAAGAGGAAAATGGTGATGTTGGAGTTTAAAAAAAGATAATCTCTGTGAGCAGAAAGTGAGGTGCTAGTGGCATGGTGGAGAGGGGATGGATGTTCAAGCAGTCAGTTGTTAGCTAATACCCTTTTGTAAAATGCTTTGTAAAGACATGGTTTTAAAAGTTAGCAAAAGAAATCCAGTGACCCCCAGCATGCTGCTGTTGTTCACCGCCCTGAGCCTTCGAGAGAGGGCGGTGTACAAATCAAATAATACAATACAATACTTCTCACCTAGCACCACAACAAATCCGTTTGCCCCTCGCTTTTGTGCTGAAGTAAAGGTACAAGGATAAGAAACTTGAAACAGATCTTTTACTGAACTACTTACTAAAGAGTTATTGTGGACATGAAGTTTTTTTTAAAAAAACAACAGCCCACTTTGTCAGATGTAAGAAGTGGATCGTTTACCTATATATATACCATGTTTCCCCGAATATAAGACCAGTGTCTTATATTAATTTTTGCTCCCAAAGATGTGCTATGCGGTTCCTTATTTCCAGGGGATGTCTTATTTTTCTGTGTTCTGTTCATTGGGCATGCTTCCAAACAAAACTTTGCTATGTCTTACTTCCAAGGGATGCCTTATATGTTTTTTTGCACTTCAGCAAAAAAACCTCTACTATGTGTCTTTATTTTTTTTAGGGGGGGATTTCTTATATTTGGGAAATGGGTACCTATATTGGGAAATCAGAGGCATGACTATAGAGAGAGAATATTGAGAGAGAGGCACAGGCTGTAAGTCAACAGAGTAGGTGAGAAGGGCATTTTTGAGGGAACAGCTTGGTTGCCAAAAGAGGTGAGGAAAACTGCTTTTTACTTTTTTCTACCCATTCATTTAAAGGCTTTTATAGAGAACTGAGGGGGCCTCGTCCCTGATTGTTGCACTTGCAATAGTTAACACTAACAGTACTATGAATACCCGAATGAGCAGTTCTGCCTCCTCGCAAGTAAAAGAATTGCAGCAATAACTGATGAAGCAACTTCTTAACATTAATAATCCTTTTTTGAAAGATCTTGCTAAGCCCCCATTGGGGGCAAGTGATGCTCTGCCCCCAGGTCCCATTGCCCACCACAGCCCTGAGTGGTGAGCGAGGAAAAAACAGAATCAGGCACTTACTAGAACTTTATACGGGAGGTGACAAAGGGTAACTCTAGAAAATCACCAGAAACTCTATGGTCTTATCATAGGGTTTTTTGGATGATTTCTAAAATTACTTGACACTTCCTATATGGACATCCAGTACGTACATTTATGTGTGTTAGCCACCCTGAGCCTAGGATATTAAATCAAATCAAATTAAAAAATACATGAGGCTGTATTTTTTCCAGTGACACTGTGTCTTGCCCCCCCCCCCCCACCCTCCTGCTGGTTGCAAGGCACTGCCTGGCTACCCTATTTGGGGGCAAACTATAAGGAAAACTAAATATATAACACATTTTATTTATTTATTATTTAGATTTTTATACCGCCCTATCCCTAAACCTACCTTTATTTCAGTGGGGATCCATAGTAACTTCCATTGTACTACTATCCTCCATTTTGTCCTCACAACAACCCCATGAGGTAGGTCTGGCTAAAAGTGTGTGACTGCCTCAAGGTCACCCAGCAAACTTCCATGGCAGATTGTGGATTCAAGTATTAGAAACACACGCATAAGTTGCTTAAAAGCTGCCTTATTACATGTTCCCTATTGTGGAGATACTGGTTCAGAATGTTCCCGCATCCTTCATTTTTGGCAGTACAACTCCCATCATCATCTTGAGGTTGGTGGCCAATTTCTAAACACCTAGCATTATTTTCTGACGAGTTATGCCTACTACACTCAAAAACCTTAACTTCTAATGCAAATAACTTCAGGAGTAAAGGTCTGGTGATAATCTGGGCCAGGATAGTCCAGTCCCTTTCATTTTTGGCAATGGAATTCCCACAAACAAATTGGAATTCCCACAAAAATTGTAGCCAATTTTGAGATTCCTGGCTTTATTATTTGATGAATTATCCCTGCCACAAACGAACAGGCAAATGGTCAGGTGGATCTCTTTTTTAAATACCGGTAATAGCAGGGCAACAGCAGGGGGGGGGTGTGTTGCATAGGGGGCCCAGATGGAGTCTTTGTCTGGGGGCCAACGGTGGCTCTTAGGAGCCTTGTTAAGGATAGGTGCCCTTCTGCTGCTAGTTTCAGAGAATTAGGAGCAAAGCTGTGAGGGATCTTTAATATAGAGGACATGAATTACCTGCACTCCCAGGGCACGAGCTTCTATCTCAGAGGTACACTTCACTACGATGAATGGCACCTCCTCCTGAAAATCCCGTGGCACTTGAGTGAAATCCACCCCAAAGAGCGGCACCCGAGCTGGTAGTTTCTGATGACCACATTTAATGAGAAGACTCTCTAAGCATTTCTTGTGACAGGTCAGGGAGCACTGTGAATGACC
>NW_025950418.1:0-29923 GCF_021028975.2 Sphaerodactylus townsendi
ATGATGCTGGCAGGGGATGATGGGAACTGTAGTCCATGACATCTGGAGGGCCGCGAGTTTGACACCTGTAGTCCATGACATCTGGAGGGCCGCGAGTTTGACACCTATGACCTAAGTGTTCTACATACGAATTGGTTTCAATATGCAACCCCCAGACCTGTGGTCTCAAACGAGAACAGAGAGAAAAGCTTTCCAACTTCTGATGCCTGTATGAATCGGCTTGCTTTAAAATATCTATGGCTGACTAAGTTCTGCCATTGTATTTGCTTCTGTGCAGACAATGAAGGAGGAATTTACAAGGCTTAAAGAAGCCCTGGAGAAGTCTGAGACCCGGAGGAAGGAACTGGAGGAGAAGATGGTCTCTCTGCTTCAGGAGAAGAACGACCTCCAGTTGCAAGTGCAGGCGGTAAGTGTACCTCAGGGTTCCTCAATGCGGTTGCACTTTATGTATTGCACTTTATATGTGGGCTTAGCGCAATTGATAAAGTAGCGGTTGATGCAGCGCGTTTGTTGTTTGTGGGCTTGGCAGTACTTCCCTTGGTATCTGCCAAGCTTTTCAAAAAAGGGGCGGGACCATTGTGAAGCAGGCCTTTCACATACTGACTCTTATTGTTCCTTCGCTCCCCAGGAACAAGACAATCTCAACGATGCAGAGGAACGCTGCGACCAGCTGATCAAGAACAAAATCCAGCTGGAGGCCAAAGTGAAAGAGCTGACCGAGCGTCTGGAGGATGAGGAGGAGATGAACGCTGAGCTCACGGCCAAGAAGCGGAAGCTGGAGGACGAGTGCTCGGAGCTCAAGAAGGACATCGACGACTTAGAGCTGACCCTGGCCAAGGTCGAGAAGGAGAAGCACGCGACCGAGAACAAGGTGTGCCTATCACCAGAGGCATAGCAAGGAGGGAAAGCACCTGGTATACTGGTGCATCCTCCACCCGTCCCACCCTTGAATGACCAACAGGGGAGCGCCCTGTGTGTATTGCACCCCCCTGTCCCCTTGGAGCTACGCCTCTGCATATCACTGGCAGGGAGAAAGGCTGGGACAGTGAGGCAAAAAACGTTAAGGGGTGGGTGGGGCTGGGTTGAGAATCAGGGAGATGAGCTCCATCTTCTACAAGGGGGCTCAGTCAGAGGTGGGATCCAGCAGGTTCTCACAGGTTCCCGAGAGTAGGTTACTAATTATTTGCATGTGCCGAGAGGGGGTTACTAATTGGTGATTTTGCCACGTGATTTTTGCCTTAGTTACGCCCCTCCTCTCAGCAGTAGCGCACAGAACTTGAAGCAGTCTAGCAGGAGGTGCACCGGCGTGCGTGGCAGCCTGCGCCTGCGCCTGCGCCTGCGTGCATTCATTTCCCGCCCAAGGACTGGCGTAGCTGCTGCGTCCTTGCCACAGCCCCGCCCCTGGAATGCCCGGCCACGCCCCCATCGTGCCCCGCCCGGCCCCATTGGCGCTCCGCCACAGTTTGAATCCCACCACCATGGGAACCTGTTACTAAAAATTTTGGATCCCACCACTGGGCTCAGTCTTGTGGGGAGGATGAACAGCAGGAGTAAATTAGGAGTTATCCATTAAGTTAAATGTCTTTCAGACCATTGTGAACTGTGTTGCGTTGGGTTGCGTTGGATACTGAAGGTCTACTGCAGAGGTGTCCAGCCCTGGCCCTTCAGGTGTTGGTGGGGCAGATGGGAATCATAGTCCACCAACATCTGGAGGGCCACGGTTGGACACCCCTGGTCTACTGGATTATGGAAGGAAATGGCATTGGATTAACTGGCTGGGTGGATGAGGGTAGGTTTAACAGGATGTACATTCAGGCTCCTGGACGCGTGTTAGATATTTTTCCATCCCTTTTCACTCTAGAACAGTGGTGGCAAACCTTTGGGACTCCAGATGTTATAGACTACAATTCCCATCAGCCCCTACAATTGGCCATGTTGGCAGGGGCTGATGGGATTTGTAGTCCATAACATCTGGAGTGCCAAAGGTTCGCCACCACGGCCCTAGGCTGTCCAGGAGCTGTGGTGGTAGAGTAAGGCTTTGTGGTAAGATGCATGCATGAAATACCTGTAATTTCAAAAATTTGGACTTACAAAAACAGCAAATGGAAAGTCAGGCTGGCTGGTTGATTTGCCCAGGGAGTCAATATAGGAAAGAGCCAATATAGAAAAGAGAATTAGGAGGAGGTGGGGAGGTATTTTCAGGTTTTAGTATTATCAGTTTTATTGCAGAGTTAACAACATTTTTTATATGTAGTGTTTTACAAGCATGTAAGCTTCCCTGGGCCTGATCATGGGTGGGAATGGGTGGGACATAAATGTAATAAAATAGAAATAGAAATAATAAAAAATTTAAAAAGAAGACGGCAGAAGGAGGAGGAAGCAAGGTACAGCGTTGTGGCTTTTCTCCTATGTCACCCTGAGGTGGGTGAAATGAACCACGCTTTCTGGGGTCTGTACTACTGAATAAAGAAACTGTTAAAGGAACAACGACCGAGCTTATAATATCAAGACCCCCCATGGACCCCAGATATGGTGTTCCCCTGCCTCATACACGAAAACAGCCTGACAATCAGCCATGAGCTATTTCCCCAAAAAACCTGTTTCCCTCAAGCAAAACATGAGTTCAACCATCCCTGTGTGCTTCTTCAGTAGAATAGCAGTCATCCAGCTACAACCTTATACATTTTGCAGCAGTTTGCTGAGCTTTCACTTAATCCTTAGGATTTTCAGGTGTAAATTTCAGAAGAGCCTTGACGCGTTGATGATGAAGCCTTGTGGGTAGAATATTTGGGACTTAGAAATCTACAGGCATGATTGTTAAATCCGTGAAAACAAGAGTGTTTGGCAAGGTGCCTCCAACAGCTAGGATACTGTGGCTCATTATGGAAGCTGCTTGTTCCATTGTGGGTCTCCTGGCATTTCTCTTGCTACACATCAGGAAGTTCCCCTTCTTGCTCCAACTGCAGTTGCTATTTTGCCTTCCTTCCTTCTCGGTCGTTCCAGGCTGCTATATTGATTGATGCCTTTTTTGGGGAACCTTTTTAAATTAAAAAAATGTTTTAAGATTCTATTGCTCCTGCAATGGAACTCTGGTATTATTTTTTTTAAAAAACAACAACAGACACAACACCATCAGTCCCCTGGAAATGCCTGTGGAGGATTGGGCAGGGGAAGGCACAAAGCCCATAGCTAGCCAAACAAATGCTGCTTTACTTTCCCTGCGTAGGCAGGGAGAACATCACTCTGCCTGTTCTTGGAAACCGCAGGGCTTGCCCAATCTGCCACGTGGTGAGTTTGGGAGGGAGTAAAACATGACAGTAAGAGAAACTCTGCCCAAAGGCTACGTACACTCACTGTGGGGCAAACCAGAATTGCCTAATAGGCCTGTAAGACTTCCATTCAGCCACCAACTCAGTTCATACTGCACAGCTAGCATTGCTGAAGCAAAAGGGCATCCCTGTGTCGGTTCACGATTACTGATTGATGCAGGCAGAGGTGGGATCCAGCAGGTTCTCGCAGGTTCCCGAGAGTAGGTTACTAATTATTTGTGTGTGCCGAGAGGGGGTTACTAATTGGTGATTTTGTCATGTGATTTTTGCCTCAGTTACGCCCCTCCTCCGCTCCTCAGCAGTAGTGTGCAGAACTTGAAGCAATCTAGCAGGAGGTGCACCGGCATGCGTGGCAGCCTGCGCCTGCGTGCGTTCGTTTCCCGCCCAAGGACCAACGGAGCGGCTGCGTCCTTCATACAGCTTCGCCCAGGAATGCCCCGACCCTGGAATGCCCGGCCACGCCCCCGTCATGCCCTGCCCAGCCCCATTGGCGCTACGCCACAGTTTGAATCCCACCACCATGGGAACCTGTTACTAAAATTTTTGGATCCCACCACTGGATGCAGGCAATGTGGCAGCTGTGACTTCTCCCACCCATTATTTCCTTCCTACTGTACACTGTCACCCAACTGCTGTATGAATGGCCTCTTCCGCACATGTCAAATAATGCACTTTCAATCCACTTCCAATGCACTTTGCAGCTGGATTTTACTGTGTGGAATAGCAAAAGCCACTTGCAAACAATCGTGAAAGTGGATTGGAAGTGCGTTATTCTGCATGTGCGGAAGGGGCCAATAGGGGTCCTGGGAGAACAGTAAGAGAGAACTATATTCCAGGAGTTCTGAGGCTAGGGTTGCCAGGCAACCAGCTGAAAAGCCAATGATGTGACGTCACTGGAAACTCTAGTCTGAACTCTAGTCTGGAACTCGCCCAGTGGTTCCAACAGACGAGGACATGCATCAGTGGGGAGCTTGATTCTGTAATCCTATTTGCGTGATTGCATCAGGCTGGTGGTGAAGCCCTTCAAGGAACTATCAGTTCCTCTTCCATAGTCTGTCTGTCTTCAAACTGGTTTCACGAGGCAGTCGTGTTGGGCTGCAGTAACACCTTAGAGACCCACAAGCCTCTGGGGTGTATACACTTTCAAGACTCAAAGCCCCCTTCAACAGATAAGCTATTTCAAACTGAAACCACTGCTGTAAAGGAGCTCTACAAGAAGATGGAGAATGAGGATGGCTATATGGCTTTAGACCTAACAAGAAGAGGCTATGCAGATGCATATACCCCACACATGGAGAGAAAAGGTATGGACTGAAATTTTCCCAATATGCCCCTTTTTCTTGGTAACAGAACAATTGAAGACATTGAGAAGGAGGTGGTTTGTTTTTGTTTTAAAGTAGAAATATATATAATTTAGAAAGAAACTTGTCCGTTTGATCTTTTCCCCCTTTCAACTATAGTCTATAAAATTCTGCATGGGGTAGAAAATGTTGACAGAGAGACATTTTTCTCTCTTTCTCACAATACTAGAACCAGGGGGCATTCATTGAAAATGTTGGGGGGGAAGAATTAGGACTAATAAAAGGAAACACTTCTTCACACAACGTGTGATTGGTGTTTGGAATATGCTGCCACAGGAGGTGGTGATGGCCACTAACCTGGATAGCTTTAAAAAGGGCTTGGACAGATTTATGGAGGAGAAGTCGATCTATGGCTACCAATCTTGATCCTCCTTGATCTGAGATTGCAAATGCCTTAGTAGACCAGGTGCTCAGGAGCAGCAGCAGCAGAAGGCCATTGCTTTCACATCCTTCCTGTGAGCTCCCAAAGGCACCTGGTGGGCCACTGCGAGTAGCAGAGTGCTGGACTGGATGGACTGTGGTCTGATCCAGCAGGCTAATTCTTATGTTCTTATGTTCAACGAAAATCTAAAAACAAATCATTAATTGCTGTGTGTATATATATATTCACCATCTGTCTGAGATGCGGATCTAAGCAATGGCCCCATTTGGCTAAACTCAGGTCACTGTGTCCTGAAGGCAACAGAACTGAAGTTAACCAACTTGTTCCATTGGTCACAGCAAGATTTAGTCATCACAATTTTAAAAAATCTCGCTCGAGGCAGATGTACTTTTCTTTAAACGATGTAGCAGGCTGCTACCTTGGGGCTGTGATTCAGTGAAGGGAGCATCTCTTTGGTCGATTCCGCACAGCAAATGTATAACAGGTTGCAGTTGTGCTAAAGGAACCCATTTTCCTGTTTATCCGTTTACATGCACTTTATGCAGACAGCGATCGGAGCCCATGGGAACAAACTGGGTTGCTGTCGTGCCTTCGCAAGGAGTCGTTTCTCTCTCTCTTTTAACATTTCCTGGAGCACCTGCATAGCTAAACCCCGCAGCCATGCCGATTGCCCACAGTATGGCCGGCTGTGATGGGTGGCATGCAAGGGAGGGGAGGGGGCCCAGCATCTGGACATGGTCCACCCACCCTAGCGGAGAGAGGGGGAGGGAGGGGGAGGGGTGATATGCAAGGGAAGGGGAAGGAGTGTGGGGCGGGGAGGGAGTGAGGGGTGGCATGCAAGGGAGGGGAGGGAGGGAGGGGTGGCATGCAAGGGAGGGAAGGGGGCCCAGCATCTGGACATGGCCCACCCACCCTAGCGGAGAGAGGGGGAGGGAGGGGAGGGGTGATATGCAAGGGAAGGGGAAGGAGTGTGGGGCGGGGAGGGAGTGAGGGGTGGCATGCAAGGGAGGGGAGGGAGGGAGGGGTGGCTTGCAAGGGAGGGGAGGGGGCCCAGCATCTGGACATGGCCCACCCACCCTAGCAGAGAGAGGGGGAGGGAGGGGAGGGGTGATATGCAAGGGAAGGGGAAGGAGTGTGGGGCGGGGAGGGAGTGAGGAGTGTCATGCAAGGGAGGGGAGGGAGACGTGGCATGCAAGGGAGGGGAGGGGGCCCAGCATCTGGACTTGGCCCACCCACCCTAGCAGAGAGAGGGGGAGGGAGGGGAGGGGTGATATGCAAGGGAAGGGGAAGGAGTGTGGGGCGGGGAGGGAGTGAGGAGTGTCATGCAAGGGAGGGGAGGGAGGGGTGGCATGCAAGGGAGGGGAGGGGGCCCAGCATCTGGACTTGGCCCACCCACCCTAGCAGAGAGAGGGGGAGGGAGGGGAGGGGTGATATGCAAGGGAAGGGGAAGGAGTGTGGGGCGGGGAGGGAGTGAGGAGTGTCATGCAAGGGAGGGGAGGGAGGGGTGGCATGCAAGGGAGGGGAGGGGGCCCAGCATCTGGACTTGGCCCACCCACCCTAGCGGAGAGAGGGGGAGGGAGGGGTAGCATGCAAGGGAGGGGAGGGAGGGGTGGCATGCAAGGGCTGTATAGCTACACAGATGCAACCTGCAAAATAGGGGGAGGGAAAAGGGGCCTCCCTGCAACAGCCAGGCAATGGCAGGCAGCTTCTCCCTCACCACGGAGGCCACAGTGGGTTTACAAAGTGTCCACATGGGTTTATATAGGAGCAAATGAGAGAAGGCACCGTCTTTAGGAGCTTTTAGAAGGCCATTTTATTCACTACTGCTTTTAATGGGCTTTAAGTATCACCCATTTTTTTGCAGGTGGGGGCATTACTTAGGCTTTTATTATCCTTTGTGTGCTTTGAAATTGGGACCTGACGTGATGGCCATTTTGAGCCACAGGGGAAAGGTCAGTTGTAAATATTTGAATAAATAAATGTGGCATTGTGGGGTCAAACTCAGAATGATTTTTCATGGTTTTAAACCCGGGATGGTTTCCTGGTCATTTTACCCTTATGGGGATCACTTCTCTATCCTCAGTATGCCTTCTTTTCTATATATACCCTGTTGGCAGAGGTGGGATCCAGCAGGTTCTCACAGGTTCCCGAGAGTAGGTTACTAATTATTTGTGTGTGCCGAGAGGGGGTTACTAATTGGTGATTTTGCCACCTGATTTTTGCCTTAGTTACGCCCCTCCTCTCAGCAGTAGCGCGCAGAACTTGAAGCAGTCTGGCAGGAGGTGCACCGTTGTGTGTGGCAGCCTGCGCCTGCGTGCATTCGTTTCCCGCCCAAGGACCGGCGCAGCGGCTGCGTCCTTGCCACAGCCCCACCCAGGAATGCCCGACCCTGGAATGCCCGGCCACGCCCCCGTTGTGCCCCACCCAGCCCCATTGGCGCTATGCCACAGTTTGAATCCCATCACCATGGGAACCTGTTACTAAATTTTTTGGATCCCACCACTGCCTGTTGGCACACATAAGTTAAATGCAGTAGAATAAATTGTTATGTCATTAGAAATGCCAATTATTCATACAGATTGTGGTTCTTAAATGTGAAATACTGCCGATCGTTTTTTTTCTGGAATATATCCCAGAGGAAGCTGGAACTTAGCCAAGGCCTGGCACCACTGAATGGGCAGGTTTCCTCCTTACTGAGGTAAAATGATAAAGTCTGAAAGCTGCTCTTAATGAGGCATAACGAGATGGCCTCAGTGTCTTGGCACGTTGAAAAGCGTACGATCACCCTGCAGCGACTCGACGAGTTGAGAAGCAGGTTAGTGCAGGGAAACCACAGCGTCTTGTCGTGCCAAACAGCGGGCATTCACCTTGTAGGTCTTGGTGTCATGTGATCTGCTTACGAGAAGGCAGCATTCGTTGTGGGTTTCCAGCGCAGTCCGTTCATCACATGGTGCCAGGTTGAAACCTTCAGTTGACCTAGGCTACATTATAATATTAAATCTCCACCCAGGGAAGGTACCAAGGTGTGTCTTTTTGAACATGGATTGCATGAAGTGGGCTTCACATGTGAGAATATGTATTCTTTACCTCACTGATGATGCTGTGATGATGATGAAGAAGAAGAGTTTGGATTTATATCCCCCGTTTCTCTCCTGTAGGAGACTCAAAGGGGCTTACAATCCCCTTGCCCTTTACCCCTCACAACAAACACCCTGTGAGGTAGGTGGGGCTGAGAGAGCTCCGAGAAGCTGTGACTAGCCCAAGGTCACCCAGCTGGCGTGTGTGGGAGTGCACAGGCTAATCTGAATTCCCCAGATAAGCCTCCACAGCTCAGGCGGCAGAGCGGGGAATCAAACCCGGTTCCTCCAGATTAGATACACGAGCTCTTAACCTCCTATGCCACTGCTGCTCCTGACACCGATGCTGACTTTATGACTCTGTACATTACTCTATAACTTGAAAACCTTTAGTGTTCTTGGCCTCTTGAAACTGGGGCTTCAGCCACATCAGTAACCCCACTCTTCACCCCAGCATATTTATAATAATGAACAGCTTATGTTTTTTTAAAAGATAACACAAAAAGATCTGATCCCACATATACCTTCCTTGAAACACGCATGACTGTATTTCCTTATGCACCTCCTGAATCCTACTACTTGCCAAAAGACAATCTGACAGGGAAAAGGATAATTAAAAAGAAGCAGAGACAAATTTGTGGAAAGTATATGGGTTAACAAGACAGTAAATATTCATATGCGAAAATGGTTGCCACAGAAGTAATGACTTCTGGGGGGTGGGGAGGGGAAATGAAATGTCTTCTGAATCTCCTCGCTTATCTTTCTTGCTGCTCTTTGCAATCTGCTGGTTACTCAAACAGCAACTAGACATATTTTTTTTCAGTGTGGGTTTTCTTTACCCTCTTCTTCTTTTTGGCATACCGTCTTAACCAATCAGGGATTGCACTGACAGGAGACTATCCAAATGCTAATTCAAAGTGAGGTCAACGCAGTTGGTGGAAGGATACATGGCCAGGATAACCATTTTGTCAAAGGATAATGTGTGCATTAGATATAGATGATGTTTTTTCATCCATTTTAGTTAAGATTTCCTCCAAGGAAAGTATAATTTGGTAAAGGTACTAATTTGGTAATGATGTTTGATTTGGCTAATGTTACCCCCCCCCCCCCCCCACACACACACACAAGGTTCCCAGGAAGAAATGAATTACTGAGAAATGAAGAAGAAGAGTTTGGATTTCTATCCCCCCTTTCTCTCCTGTAGGAGACTCAAAGGGGCTTACAATCTCCTTGCCCTTCCCCTCTCACAACAAACACCCTGTGAGGTGGGTGGGGCTGAGAGAGCTCCGAGAAGCTGTGACTAGCCCAAGGTCACCCAGCTGGCGTGTGTGGGAGTGTACAGGCTAATCTGAATTCCCCAGATAAGCCTCCACAGCTCAGGTGGCAGAGCGGAGAATCAAACCCAGCTCCTCCAGATTAGATACACGAGCTCTTAACCTCCTACGCCACATGCCAGTTCATAATGTAGATATGCCTTTAAACTTTTAATTAGGTTTTCATTCTACCTGCTCTTATTTGTTTCCTTTACTCATGCCCTACTTTTCTTGGGGATTTCTCAACGGGGCATTGCGATGACTTCTCTCTCACTCACTCTTTTTTTGGGGGTGTGTGTGTAAATATTTATGATAGGGGCAAAATACTGTCTATTTATTCCTTTCTTTCCATAGGTATATATCACCGCCACTAGGAATTTAACTCCAAACCCCTTTCTCCATGTGCGCAGGATGTGACTCCATTTCAGGTTTCTCAATGTATCTACCAGAGGTGGGATCCAGCAGGTTCTCACAGGTTCCCGAGAGTAGGTTACTAATTATTTGTGTGTGCCGAGAGGGCGTTACTAATTGGTGATTTTGCCACGTGATTTTTGCGTTAATTACACCCCTTCTCCGCTCCTCAGCAGTAGCGCGCAGAACTTGAAGCAGTCTAGCAGGAGGTGCACCGGCGTGCGTGTCAGCCTGCGCCTGCGTGCATTCGTTTCCCGCCCAAGGACCGGCGCAGCAGCTGCGTCCTTGCCACAGCCCCGCCCAGGAATGCCCCACCCCCGGAATGCCCTGCCACGCCCCTGCTGTGCCCCGCCACGCCCCATTGGCGCTATGCCACTGTTTGAATCCCACCACCATGGGAACCTGTTACTAAAATTTTTGGATCCCACCACTGGTATCTACCCATTTCTTTGGGCAGGTTTACACTTCCTGTAACATGAGGCTGTTAACATATCAAGCCCCCTTTTCGCTGTCACTCTCTTAGTTTTTGCACAGACTCTTCATAGTCACTCAACAGTGTTAACCAATCAATCGTCACCTTGCTCTCTCATCCAGAGGCGTTCCTCCCATTGGGCAAAGTGGGCAGTTGCCCAGGGCGCCACCTTGTGGGGGGGCGCCAAAAATGCAGGTGGGATTTTTTTGGAATTTTCAGTGTTTTTTCTGTTTTTGGCCTGCAGGGGGCGCAATTTTTAGGCTAGCAGCACCAAAATTTCAGGAATTTTTCAGGAGACTGTCCTAATGATATCACCCAGATTTGGTGAGGTTTGGTTTAGGGAGTCAAAAGTTATGGACTCCCATAGGGAGTGTCCCCATCCCCCATTGTTTCCAATAGGAGCTAATAGGAGATGGGGGCTACACCTTTGAGGGTCCATAACTTTGGACCCCCTGAACCAAACTTCACCAAACCTGGGTGGTATCATCAGTAGGGGCTCATGAAGATACTCTGAAATTTTGGTGCTGCTATCTTAATAATTGCACCCCTGACAGCAGGCACCCCCTAAATTTCCCCAGATTCTCCTTTTAAATCCACCCCCCTTCCTGCCAATGCTTGTTTTCTTTCTTTCTTTCATTCTTTCAATGCCTAATAAAGGTTGTTGTTGTTGGGGGAGGGCATCAAACTCAGGTTTTGCCCAGGGCTCCAGTTTGCCTAGGTACGCCACTGCTCTCATCTCTTTTTCAGCCCCCTTTTTTCCTACGACTTACCTCTTTTGTAAAGAAATATACGCACACAGCATTTTAAATCATTAAAGGCATCCTCATTCCCAAACAGTTGGGAGAACTTGTATGAACAGAAGATAAGTGTTCTTGAAAATGTGCCAGGCCTCGGCAGGTGTCAATTGAACTCTGAATTTAAAGTCTGAATGTATGCAGGGATCTCAGCTGTCAGATTTTGGACATATATTTTCTAAAGAACCCTGACGTTATTAGATCTGTCTCCACCTCAACGGTGCTTGTACTAGAATTTTACCGTGAGCTTTAATCCCACAGATTCTTCCTCAACTCTTCACTGGTGGAAAATTGGCCTTGGGGCATCATTGGCAGGAGTGGTTGCTCTGACGGTGGTTCTGACCTTGTTCAGTTTTGAAGGTAAACACTGTCTAATTTTTTCCCCTTCTAACTTTAAGGGCCTGTAGGTATAAGCAGTGTTCTCACAACAAACAGTTGCAACTCTACTTTGGACCAACATGTCCATGTCTACCCTGTTTCCCCGAATATAAGACATCCCCTGAAAATAAGACGTAGTAGAGGTTTTGCTGAAGTGCGAAATATAAGGCATCCCCCGAAAGTAAGACATAGCAAAGTTTTTATTTGGAAGCATGCCCGACGAACAGAACACAGAAAAATAAGACATCCCCTGGAAATAAGACATAGCGCATCTTTGGGAGCAAAAATTAATATAAGACATTGTCTTATTTTTGGGGAAACACGGTATGTTGAAAGCATCAGTGAACAGTCACATCAAGTTTCTTGTCTGAGGCCCTTTCTGCACAGCAAACGTATAGTAGGTTGTAGTCCGGATAAAGTAACCAACTTTCCTGCTTTTGCGTTCACGTGCATCCATGCAGGCAGCGATTGGAGCCTATGGAAACAATGCAGATTGCCGTCGTGCCTTCGCAAGGAGGCATGTCTGTTTTTTAAATTTTCTTCCCACTGATGCGTAGGTATGCGGCTATGCACAAATGGACCCCCACAGCCATGCTGGTCAAAGACATGTTTTTTGAAAAGTAGTAGTAGAAGAAGAAGTAGAAGAGGAGGAGGAGGAGGAGGAGGAGGAGGAGGAGGAGGAGGAGGAGGAGGAGATTGGATTTATATCCCCCCTTTCTCTCCTGCAGGAGACTCAAAGGGGCTTACAATCTCCTTGCCCTTCCCCCCTCACAACAAACACCCTGTGAGGTGGGTGGGGCTGAGAGAGCTCCAAGAAGCTGTGACTAGCCCAAGGTCACCCAGCTGGCTTGTGTGGGAGTGCACAGGCTAATCTGAATTCCCCGGATCAGCCTCCACAGCTCAGGCGGCAGAGCTGGGAATCAAACCCGGTTCCTCCAGATTAGATACACGAGCTCTTAACCTCCTACGCCACTGCTGCTCCAGAATAAGGGGGAGAATGAGTGCCAGAACCGGGATAAATCCTTGTTCGTCGATCAGGCAGTGGAGAGTTCTTCCTGAATCCTTGATATTTCGCATGAGTATCACGTGATTAATTGACCATGGGGAATCGGCCTGAGTGTGCACAGAACTGAGAAAAAGAGAGAGAGAAACAGAATTCTGTACAGGAGATTGAGAGAGAAACTACAGTGCAATTCAGAACAGGTGCTGTTCATTGCAGGGAGAGGATGACATTAAATAGGCAGTAGCTTATTTAAGCCGGAAATTGTCAGACAGTGAGAAATTATTCCTTGGTGCAGAAGGAGTGCTTAGGAATAGTGAGGGCTTTGACCAAATTGAGGAGTTACATATAGGGACAGGAATATAGCCTATTGGCAGACCACCGTGCTTCCATAACTATTATTTCCGACACTCTGCTTTACTTCCATTTTTCTAACCCATAATGTCTTTACAGTTTTACAGAGTCCCCGTCAAATGACAGAAGACTCCCATCAAATGACACGGGTAGCCCCACATCCTGTGCTTCTCCCTGCAGACTTATGTACATCTGAAAACCACGACGTCCTTGAAAGTCTCCATGCGCTCCCAAAGTACAACTCATGCCTCTCGGCTGGGGCCTCATGTGCATGTAAGTTCAGCTCTGTCTCTGTCTGTATCCACTTCAACATTAAAACAATTTTGCATATTTCCACAATGGAATTCACTGCCAAAAGACATAGTGATAGCCTCTTTTTTTTGTAAAGGGATTGGACAAATTCAATGGAGCCTCCATGTTTAGGGACAGCAAACCACAGAACACCTGATAGGGGAGCAAATAACATGTCTGGGCTATTGCCTCCATGCCCTCCTTAAAACATTCCCAGAGGCATCTGTCTAGTCATTGTTAGAACACAGAATGCTGACTAAGGTCGATTCCGCACTTGCGTTATCGACCTAAATTCGAAAGCTGCCATGCTGACCTGGGTGTCTCCGCTATCAACCACTGGGATCGACGCGGGTTTTGTACCAGCTTCGCCCCGTGTAACGGTCAAATTTCCAACTCCAGTTGGGAACTACTACTTTTTCAGGGAACTACGCTCGAACTCAGCTCGATTCCAGTAAAGTGCGGAATCTCTGGTGCCAGGAGTCCCCCCATTCAGCCAATCACAGCTGAGTGTTTCGGGCATGCGTACAGCTGGCCAATCAAAAAACGCCACCTTCGTCCCTCCATTCCTGTGGCAGTTTTTTTAATAACGTGTGTGTGGATAGACGGAACATGGCCGTAGAACAGTAGCCAATCGGAACGGAGCGGCGAAGAGGCACAGGATGATCCTGCCCTCCGAGCTGGGATCAAGCTGGTTGCAGTGGGGAACAACAATTGCTTCGACCTAGGTCAGTACCCTTCTCAGGGAACTGGGTCGAACCTATTTTACTCATGTGCGGAATTGCCCTAAGGGGACCTTTGGTCAAATATTAAATTATTTATCAGGCCTTTTCTTGGACCACAAATAAAAACAGACAAATGAACTGAGTTAATAAAATAAACGGTGAAGATACATGGAGGTACTATGAAAAAAGTTAGGATCACATTGAGATTTCCACACTGTTGAGCTCCTGCCACTTTATAGGTTTCTCACTGAGGCAATAATGTATATAACATATACGAGGGAAGGGGTTGGATAACAGAATTTAGAATAGAATTTAGCAACTCAGAAAGGGAGACACAACAATGTTATGAGTTGGGTGAAAATCTTGGGGGTACAAACGCTTTGTTTGCCAGGAACATTTGAAACTGCCTTATACTGCATCAGAATGTTGGGCCATCAGGTCAGTATTGTTTACTCAGACTAGTAGAGGCTCTTCAGAATCTCAGGCAGAATTTTTTCACAACATCTATTACCTGGTCCTGTTAACTGGGGATGCCAAGGATCAAACCTGGGACTTTCTGCATGTCAAACAACTGCTCTACCACCAAGCTGCACCTCTTTCCCTTCTTTCTCCCTCAGGGGATCTGTTGTTATTGGCAGATCTGCTTCCTTGTGGGATGGGCCTCTAGGCCTCCACCCGTACTTATGTGTTTGTATATAAAGCCAATATTACAAAGATATTGTTCTTTGTAATATTCTCTCATCCAAAAGAAACCAAACCCAGACAGCACTAGTCCTAAAACTTTTAGCCACTCAGAGGGTACGATAATACTGATATGTTGACATTTATGATCTTTTCCCCTTCACATTTTAGCAAGTCTCAATATTTTGGTTATTTTTTTTCCTCTCAAGGTTCTATCTTTAAAAAGTTTACAGACTTTCAGGCCCCTTCCGCACATGCAAAATAATGCGTTTTCAAACCACTTTCAAAACTGTTTGCAAGTGGATGTTGCTATTCTGCACTGAAAGCAGTTTGAAAGTGCATTATTCTGCATGTGCGGAATGAGCCTCAGAGGGCATTTGGTAGAGGGTAAACTGTTTTGGCAGATTAGGTGGTGGTTTTTAATCTTGTTGTGTTCTTTTAATCTTGATGGGAAGCCATATCATTTTTATGCTGGCAACACGTTCCTTAGTTGCCTTGAATCTAAGATAAGGCAGGATATAAATATTTTAAATGTAAATAATAATTATCGTTTCAAATTCAAATGCTGAGAAATTTGGAATTTCGGCCCAGTTTATTTTCCACTTTATTTTCTTCCTTCTTTCTCAAACAGCTGTTCCTTCCGAAATCTGCATAGATATCCCAAAGGGCCCCCTAAATGCTGTGGTAAATCAAACAGCCATCATTCCAGTCACATTTCAAGTCCCAAAGACTGACTGGGATTTTATCGAGGTCCTCTGGCACCATACCCAAGGCACTCCAGATGACTTCATTCTGAAATATGACTGGAGATCGTGCAAGCCAAAGAGCAAACCACAGTTGTGGTGGAAGCGTGAATGCCACCTCTTTTTAGAGGTGATGCCAACCCACCAGTGGAAGTCGGCCATGATGAATGCTTGGCTAATCATCTGGAACGTAGAAGCAAAAGATGCTGGGAGATACCAAGTGACAGTCAGATCCAACAACATGAAAGAGGCATGTAGCTTTGTGGAACTGAAAGTGACGGAAGGTGAGAGAGGGCAGTGAGGGAGCTGTGAGGGGGTTTGCATGGCCCCAGACAGTAACATGTTCAGTAGAGTCAAAGAGGAGACCTCTTTCTGGATTTCACCAAGTCAAGCTGACCACATAGAACCAAACAGGGAGAAAGATAGGCCCCTTCCGCACACGCAAAATAATGCATTTTCAAACCACTTTCACAACTGTTTGCAAGTGGATTTTGCTATTCTGCACTGCTTCAAAGAGCACTGAAAGCAGTTTGAAAGTGCATTATTCTGCATGTGCAGAATGAGCCATAGATTGAATTCTTTCCCCTGAAGGGCTGGCTTACTATATGCAGAGAATTCACATGAGGAAATATCTGAACATGCTAATATCTCTCCTGCAGCCTCTTTCCCTCACATGACTTCATACACCTCAAGGATGGAAGACGGGAACCTGAAAAACCAGAAATCAAATGAAGTCCAGCAAACACTGGAGCCCAGCCAGCTCGACTGAAGTATACCATGCAATATGAATAAAAGGGTGGATAATTTATAAAATCTACAAACAAGGCTCGTTTCTCACACCAGAAGCCAGAATGGTTCAAATCCAAATAATTTGTTCAGGAAATCCTTCTTTCCAAAAAAGCACTGCCCAGCAATTGAAACAAGCTGGACAAAGTCAGAAGAGCTATATTAAAATTTCCTGCAGAAACTTAAGGAGTCACTCTCTCTCAGCCTAATCTATTGCACAGGAAATCTGTGGAGATAAAATGGGAAAGGTGGGATCATGTATGCTCCCCTAAGCTCCTCCAGGGAAAGGAAGCATCAAGAAATATATAGATAGTGAGCTAGACTTGGATGCCATGGAGATTTTTTGTGATTAGAAAGAGGATTTTTGCTGATTGCCCCCTGATTGGAGCAGCAGTGGCGTAGGAGGTTAAGAGCTCGTGTATCTAATCTGGAGGAACCGGGTTTGATTCCCCGCTCTGCCGCCTGAGCTGTGGAGGCTTATCTGGGGAATTCAGATTAGCCTGTACACTCCCACACATGCCAGCTGGGTGACCTTGGGCTAGTCACAGCTTCTGGGAGGTCTCTCAGTCCCACCCACCTCACAGGGTGTTTGTTGTGAGGGGGGAAGGGCAAGGAGATTGTCAGCCCCTTTGAGTCTCCTGCAGGAGAGAAAGGGGGGATATAAATCCAAACTACTCCTCCTCCTCCTCTCAAGGCAAAACACTGACACCCCTTCCCCCCACCCCCTGCCACTGCTTTTGAGAGGTCCCTTTTTCCTCCAGCAGCACCTATCTTGGTGATTACTTGGTGCTG
The DNA here is from genome assembly GCF_021028975.2 of Sphaerodactylus townsendi. Lineage (NCBI taxonomy): Eukaryota > Metazoa > Chordata > Lepidosauria > Squamata > Sphaerodactylidae > Sphaerodactylus > Sphaerodactylus townsendi. Next base: position 16,887 of record NW_025950418.1, read on the forward strand.
CATTCAGAGGGTGGAGAAGTTGTGCTCCAGATAGAAATGTCCATTAGATCCAAACTATATAAGGGTGAACTCTTTTATCAATATCAATGAGGAAACACTGCCAAATGACTTCCATTTGCCCTGAGTTTATTAGAGTTTGGGGGAGATTGTTTGGTTTGGCAGTTGCTTCCTGTGGTGCTCTATATGAGGAAGTGTTTATGGTTTGTGTGGCCCTGGAAAAAAGGAAGTGAAATTTCCAGGATAGCAGATCTGAAATCTAGTGATGGAAGAGGAAGGGGCAGAGGACTGAGTTACCTAATGTCTCCACACAAGCTTGACTTCAATGTACAATGTACAACTTGATATGCTATACATTTCAAAACTGAAAAATCACCATGTCTGACACTTAAAAATGTCACAGTTTCAAATCCTGGTTCCTGTTTCAGTTGCCATGAAGTGTGATTGCTTCAAAATGTTTCCACAGTGGGGCCTGGCATATCATCGCACAGTCTTGTATCATAGTCACATTAGTGAAGTAGAGAGATTTCGGCCTCCCTGACTGAACTCTTGCCTCTTTCCCTCACATGACTTCATACGCACATATCACTGTCCCCTCAGTTTTGCTTGATTTTTGTGACCTTCTTACTACTTTACGAAGAATAAAATTTGCATCCGCATGGCTCTGTGTAAATTAGGCCTCCACAGGGGGGGACTGGCCTAACACATTTGTGTTTATGGGGAGGGGCAAGATGCTAAGACCCCCAGCCTCCAGGTGGGGCCTAAAGATCTGGAATGACAATTACTCTCCAGCCTACAGAACTGAGTTCTCTTTGAGAAAATGGCTGTTTTGCACAGTAGCCTCTAGAGCTGTGGTGGCGAACCTTTGGCACTCCAGATGTTATGGACTACAATTCCCATCAGCCCCCGCCAGCATGACCAATTGACAATACTGGCAGGGGCTGATGGGAATTGTAGTCCATGACATCTGGAGTGCCAAAGGTTTGCCACCACTGCTTCTAGAGCATAGGTGTCAAACTCTTGGCCCTCCAGATGTTATGGACTACCGTTCCCATCATCCCCTGCCAGCGTCATGCTGGCAGGGGATGATGGGAACTGTAGTCCATAGCATCTGGAGGGGCACGAGTTTTACACCTGTACTCTAGAGTCTAGGGCAGTGGTTCTCAACTTTCCTAATGCCGCGACCCTTTAATACAGTTCCTCCTGTTGTGGTGACCCCCGACCCTAGCATTTATCCATTTTACAGATGGAGAACACTGATGCAGAGAGTCTTAGGCGACCCCTGTGAAAGGGTCGTTCAACCCCCAAAGGGGTCCCGACCCCCAGGTTGAGAACCACTGCCCAAGGGATTATACCCTGCTGAGTATCCTCCCATGACCAACTGCTGCCCTCCCCCTGGCTTTTCCTCCATATCTCCAGGAATCTCCCAACCTAGAGATGGCAACCCTACCTTGTGCAGACTTTTGCTGTGCAAAAAAGACTACTGTCCTACTAAATACACAAATTGTGCTTTAACTCTTCTGTTGAAATCCAGGTTGATTTAAACCTACAGTTGCCAACAGGTCTGGAGGAAGAAAAGCCCTGCCCCTTTAAAAAAAACAGGTAAATCATCCTGCAAATAACCCATTACACCTCTATGCAGGATTTTTTCTTCTTCTAGATCAGTGGTTCTCAACCTGGGGGTCGGGACCCCCTTGGGGGTCGAACGACCCTTTCACAGGGGTCGCCTAAGACTCTCTGCATCAGTGTTCTCCATCTGTAAAATGGATCAATGTTAGGGTTGGGGGGTCACCACAACATGAGGAACTGTATTAAAGGGTTGCGGCATTAGGAAGGTTGAGAACCACTGACCTAGGTGTTTGGCAATCCTAAATCTGCTTAACTTTGCTAGGTTATTTCCACAATATCTCTCCAGCCACATGTACTTAAACACAGCATCAAGCTCCTAGGAAATTAAGGGAACCTTTCCTACAGTAACAGCGCTTTTCTCTCTCGGTAGAATCACTTTCTGCTTCAAGGCTGGGGTGGACAAGCCCGGCAGAAAGTCGGGGTTGCTAACAGGCACACACAAAATGTTTTCTCTCCCGCATGGTTCTCTTTTCCATCTCCCTCTCCAAAGTCTCAAAGAGACCTTCGAGCCCCCAAACTAAAGTTATTGCACATCAGTTTTCTGTTAAGAGGCTATTATGTTGTTGTCAACCTTTTCCCCAAATTATGGCAAGGGGACTCAGAGCATTAAGTCCAAATGCCCTTAGACACAAAATGCTAGCTGGTGTGGCAAGACGCATTGTTTTTCATATCACAGAGAAGAACTACTCCCTGACAGCATGGGCTCATAAACCAGACATTCATTTTCATTAGGTAGTATGTTTCTAAGATTGAGAGCAAGGGGACCCAACACACCACCCTGGGAAGACTGTTCATAGTCATGCCTGAAGTAGTAGTAGTAGTAGTAGTAGTAGTAGTAGTAGTAGTAGAAGAAGAAGAAGAAGAAGAAGAAGAAGAAGAAGAAGAGGAGGAGGAGGAGGAGGAGGAGGAAGAGGATTTATATCCCCCTTTCTCTCCTGCAGGAGACTCAAAGGGGCTGACAATCTCCTTGCCCTTCCCCCCTCACAACAAACACCCTGTGAGGTGGGTGGGGCTGAGAGAGCTCCGAGAAGCTGTGACTATCTAAGGTCACCCAGTTGATGCAGGTGTGGGAGTGTACAGGCTAATCTGAATTCCCCAGATAAGCCTCCACAGCTCAGGCGGCAGAGCTGGGAATCAAACCTGGTTCCTCCAAATTAGATACACGAGCTCTTAACCTCCTACGCCACTGCTTTTAAGATTTATTTATTTATTTATTTATTTCATTTTTAAACCGCCCTCCCCCGAAGGGCTCAGGGCGGTGACCCTAGCCCCCAAGGTTTGTGACCCTAGCCCCCCAAGATTGTGACCCTAGCCCCCAAGGTTTTGTCTGTTTAATGCATAATTAATGTATAATGTATAATTAATGTATAATTAAGGCCAAATTGTTCTCAGACAGAGACATGCCTATGAACCAACAAACAAGAGTATTCAAGTACTGCTAAAGAAATCATATCAAATTCTGCACAACGTGCTCCTCCTACCCACCACAGCAGCTATTTGCGTTGTGTTGGAAACGGAAATGTTTTGAAAAACTGCACTGAGCTTTGGAAATGGTTTGTCAAGTGGAACAAAAGGCGACTGCTTTGTGTGGGCTGGTTCAGAAAAAAATTATAACATGATGTGATCAATAAAGAGACGACGAAGTGGGGGCTTTTAAAAAAAAACCCTCATCACTTCTGAAACTAGTTTGCATGTCTACAGCCTGCCGTGAAGGCTTCTGGGTTGTGGATGGAAGTCTAGAAGCAGATGTTTAATTGTGGTTGTAAACCTCAAAAACGAGGGAGCCAGATGAGCACCCCCACTCCCCCCAAAAACACACTGAGTCCCACAATTCAATCAGACTTTCTGTCCATGATCTATGTCAGGGGTAGGGAACCTGCGGCTCAAGAGCCGCATGCGGCTCTTCTGCCCTTGCACTGTGGCTCCACGAGCCGAAAGCTGTCGGCTCCTTATCTTCTTGCCTCGCCTCTGCAGGCAGCAGGGTGGCGCATCAACTGCCCGCTTTTGGTCGGGCTGGGTCAGCACTAATGGCTTCCCCCTCTCATCCTACCGCTGGAGCTGGGCGGGCGCTTTCCGGGCGGCTGGCAAGGTCGAGCCGCTGGCTTCATCTCTGTTCAGCCTCTGCAGGCGGCAGGGCGGGCGCATCCATGCTTTCTCAGAATGAGCGGAGTAAAAGGTTAAAAAACCCCTATATATATAGTGTTATCTTTATTTTAAATGTCAAAAATTATTTGCGGCTCCAAGTGTTTTCTTTTCCCGTGGAAAACGGGTCCAAATGGCTCTTTGAGTGTTAAAGGTTCCCTACCCCTGATCTATGTAAAGTATATGAAGTAAAAGAGGAGACCCGCCCACGGCTGGTTTACATGCCTGCTCTGCCATGAAGTTCATCTTGGTCCAGTCACCCTCATAGATTTATCAGGATTGTTGACAGGATCAACCAGAGTAGGAGATAACCACAAATACTTGATCTCTGTACAAGAAAACCAGAAGAAAAATGAAGTAGATCACAGGCTATGCTTTTGGGTTCTCATTTGTCTTCAGAATTAGCTGCTTGTGCCAACTGCACCTCAGTGTACAGTACAACCGCAAAGGCTACGCTTCTCGCTGCTTTCTCTTCCTTCGTGAACAGAAAAACCACAATTGTGCTCTGGGCAGGGGGGATGATCTTTAGCTAGTGCATGAAGCTGAGGTGATAAATTACCAGGACGCTGTGATCAACAACGTTTCTGTGAATTGTCTGTGGGGGCACAGACAGAATCTCACTTGCACAGAGTCCCACTCTCGAGTAGCAGTTGTCATGGGTGAAGCGATAGTCTACGCGGACATCATCTTACCTGCAGAGGCCTCCTCCCCAAGAAACTTGCCTTCAGTCCAACATTCAGGTAAATTATATTCATCTCAGGGATGTTTTTACAATTGTGGCAGCAGCGGGTGAAGAAGAGGTTCACTTTTCCAGGAAATGCTTTAGATCAGGGGTGTCAAACGTATTTGTTACAAGGGCTGGATATGACATAAATGTTACTTGGTCAGGATGAGCTTGCAGAGATGTGGGGAGTGTCACAACCCCAGACTTGCTCAAAGACAGGAATCAGTACTTTAAAAGCAGAGTTCTTGTTTTATTGACGACAAGCATAGGGATAGCTGATGGCTATATTGTTTGAACTGACCAGAAGACTACAGATAGAAGATTATATTCCTCCAGTGCATTATTGCCAGACCACACCTTTCCACTCTCTAAAGAAGCTGAAAACACGCACACATGCATTTCCCAGAGGGAAGATAGGAGGGGGGGAGGGGGAGGTCACCCACATCCACAAACCTTTAGCTACATTCCTTTGGCAGTGAAAACAGCTAACAAGTTTCACTCCACTCCTCTCCAGCTGCGTGAGATAACAAAACACAGATGAACTTTCTCAGGACGTTTTGAGCAGTAGCTAGAAACATGGCAGGACCCAAGTTAACACATTAGAGCCGTGCAGGAGAACCTTCCATCTCCAGAAGGTGGACTACTCTCTCCATCAGCCCCTGCCAGTTAATAGCCAATTGGCCATGCTGGCAGGGCTGATGGGAATGAAGTCCATAACATCCTGAGTCGGCCAGGTTCGCCAACACCACTGCATTAGAGGGTCATGACAGGGGAGAGCTGGCTGGCCCGAAGCTCCCAGAAGGCATGCCGAAGCCTGTGATCAGCACTGGTTACCTTGACTGTGGCCGAAAGCAAACAGTAGACTCCACCAGCCCAGAATGGCACTGGGGAGTGTCATTGTCGCTAAGCAGTGCTGTAGTGGCTGTAATCTCAGTTAGCAAAGCCCACAGATGCTTCTCACTCAGCCTAGATCCGCACCAGGGAAGTGTGGTTGCACTGGTGGGGGCGGGGGCTGCTTCAGCTAGCGAGTCTGCAGGCTCATGAGGCCAGATTGGGAATTTCGGGGCAGGGGTCAATTTAGCTGGCTCATGGGCATGATAAGCCCACTCAAGGAGCCAGATTTAGCCCCCGGGCCACATTTTTGACACCCCTGCTTTAAACATGCTGAGGAAAAGGCAGATACAAGTCTACACATATTTACCTACTATGTTTTCATCCCATACTTCATCCCAGAAGCTCAGGGCATCTTAAAAGCTTCTCCATTTTATCCTCACAATAATCCTATGAGGTAGGACAGTCTGAGGAAAAATGGTGGCCCCAAGGTCATCCAGTGAGTATCAGTGTAAGCATGGATTTGCACTTTGGTCTCTATAGACTGGCCATTTCCCCACTCACCTTTTGTTGCACGCTACGCCTCTCCAAGTAATGTGCGGTTCCAGCGACCTCCACTACCGAATTGGTAATAAGCGCCAGCCACCCCCGACTCTGCCGCCCACCAGCTGACATCACAAGCATCATTTCTGTTCCTGTTCGAACCAGGCTTTGGGAAACCCCTATGAGCTACCTGCAGTGGGGAAGCGTGACTGCTGAGCTCAAAAGACCCGGTTACAAAACTGTTTTGCCTCTGCTTTTTTTAAAAAGTGAGGAAATGGCCCTTGTCCACTGTATCACACGACCACCATGTATCATGCTTCCCATGTAATACCTGTAGTATACACAAATCCTCTGCAAAACAGGAATGTGCCAGGCTTTTCTTCATCTAGAAAAACTTGATTCCCCTAAATAAGTTCTTATTTGAGTTTTAAATCTGCACTATGGAATGAGGGTGTGGCTCAACTCTCCCAGTGCTTCAGTAAAGAAGAGGAATGGCCAGCCAAATCTGCTCCTCAGCAACCCTGCTGAATTTTAATCAAGGCGTGATGGCCGTTTTTCCCCCCCTCTTTAAAACAAAGCAGTAATCTTTGGGTGCATTTCACACAATTATTATGTTGCTGTCTAATGCATCACATTCTGGCAACGCAAAGGATCCCAGGCATCCTCATATGATGAGGGCAGCTATTTCAAAATAGGGGCTCCCTGCAGACACAAAGATGGTGCCGACTGGGTTCTTCTGGAGGATCTCCAGCTCCCAGGAAGTGGGGAAAAGCCAAGATGGAATCTTTGTTTTGCAGAAGAGTTGACTGAAGAAGAAAATAGGAGCTTGGAAACACAATGATGGGGGGTGCATGTGTAACCTCAGCTTGTGGGTTCTGTGGGGTAGTACTTGGAAGGAGTTGCAAAGAACCAAATTTAAACAAAACAGTTTACTTCTCTTTACAAATAACATTAAACATCAACATTTAACATTTACAATTTACAGTCCTTCTAGGTTGCATTTCAAGTCCTTCTGAAGCTACAGCCCACTGGATACCGCTAAGTCCAATTCTTCTTTGCAAAGTGGGTTGGCTCCTGAAGGAGGCCTCCAAGGGCTTGATGAACAGGATCTGCAACATGATGAAGGTTTCCAGGAGAAATTTCACCCATTACAACCACAAAAGAAACCCTGAAAACAATAAAGCTCCAACATTTACAACATAGCAAAAAATAAACTACCTTCCCAGTAGTTCCCTAATAATATTGCAGTTTACCTTAACAAGGTGTTAAGGAAGCTTAGAAATCAAGGTCCGAAGTCTGGTAGCCTTGTCTTCTCCAAAGAGCTCTGCAGCCTTTCTCTTGGTGTGCTCTGGAGTCTCCACCCCTTACTGGTTCAACCCATTCTGGGCATGGGGTTGGCTAACAATACGCAGTGGTGGGGTCCAAATTTTAGTAACAGGTTCCCATGGTGGTGGATCTTAAACTGTGGCGTATGAGCCAATGGGCTGGGCTGAAGGCATTCGGGCGCTGGCCGGCATTCCGGGCGGGCATTCCTGGCGGGCTGGCGCCAAGGATGCAGCCACTGTGCCCGGGTCTCTTGCTGGAAACGCGAGGGCGCATGCAGCTGCCACGACGCCGGGTTCACCTCCTGCTAGACTGCTTCAAGTTCCCATAAGGCTTACTGCTGAGCTGAGGGAGGGCGTAACTAAGGCAAAAATCACGTGGCAAAAAATCACCAATTAGTAACCCCCTCTCGACACACACAAATAATTAGTAACCTACTCTCGGGAACCTGTGAGAACCTCTGGGTGCATGCTGGAAATCACTAACACAGAAGGACTCAAATTGCTCCCAGTTTCAAGTAGCAACCTTAGCTTTTTTCCAATGATTTCTTGCAGATCACCGACCTTGCCCATGCTGGCATTTCGATTGCTGCTGTGGGCTGGATTGGCTGGCAACATCATACTAGTAGCTGCAGTGATAGGCTATGGGAGTTTGGGGTGAGTAGTAACTTAAAATGGGGGTAAGGGTTGTCAGCAGTGAGTGGGACCTAACACCTTGAAACTCCCACCCCTCACTCTGTCACAATCTTTCCTGATAGAATTTCTGCAAAGCATGAGGGGCCTTTTCCTTCCTCCTCATTTTTCCTTTCTCTAACTCTCAATTGTTCCCCTGCGCGCCTGCTTTTACTTGGAATAGGGTTGAATAATTCCAGGTTGGGAAATTTCAGGTTGGGTGAGATTTGGGGAGGAGGCTGGGGAAAAGGAGCATAATGCGCCAATCGAGGCTCACCTTCCTAAAGAAACTGCTTTCTCCAGGAGAACTGATTTTTTTGTAATCTGGAGATCAGTTACCATTCCGCAAGATCTCCAGGTCCCCACGGGAGATGGCAGCCCCAACCTGGTCCAGATCAGACAATTTAAACAGTTTTCTTTCTTTTTCTTAATTTTTCCATCAATATATCTAATTCTCACTGTGGCCCCATCTGTGGTTACTTAAATCCAGAGATTGGGGCCATGGATAGATGTGATAGATCTTCATGGAACCCTGAGGGGAGAAAATACCCTGTTCCCCTGAATATAAGACATCCCCTGAAAATAAGACGTAGTAGAGGTTTTGCTGAAGTGCGAAATATAAGGCATCCCCCGAAAGTAAGACGTAGCAAAGCTTTTGTTTGGAAGCATGCCCGACGAACAGAACTCAGAAAAATAAAACATCCCCTGGAAATAAGACATAGCGCATCTTTGGGAGCAAAAATTAATATAAGACACTGTCTTATTTTCGGGGAAACAGGGTAGGTATACTGAAAAATCTGAAACAACAACAACAAAAATATCTGGGAGGATTTAAATCCCATCCAAATGATAAAAGCAGTTCCTTTAGTTTAAGAAATGGATGCCCTCAGTGGCCATAGCTAGGCAACCACAATCGTTTCCAGTTGGAGCCTTGGTTTCTCTCAGTCAAAGGCAGGAGGAGGGGAAAGTGTCCTTTCCAGGTTTGTTGGGCCTTTGGAGGAGGAGTAATCTAGGCCAGGCCCACCAGCTGTAACCAGACAACTTGATGCCACAAGAATTCTGTGACTCTACTTGGTTGCCCAGTACTGTTAATATCAACTACTACATAGGTGTCAAACTCGTGGCCCTCCAGATGTTATGGACTACAGTTCCCATCATCCCCACCATCCGTCATCATGCTCATAGGATGATGGAACCGTAGTCCACAACATCTGAGGGCCTAACCAGCTCTGACACCTGTGAACTACTACATGAAAGTCAATGTTGGCACAAATAAAACATCCCGAGGACGGGGGGGGGGAAGCATTTTGTGGAGGAAGTCCACACAGCTTTTCCCTCAAGATGTCTTCAGGCCATTTGGCTCTTTGCTAACAACCTGCTTTGTGAAAAATGATAGCAACCGAGGGCTGTTTTTTTTTGTCAGAGTCATCTTAAAGTTGTCTCCTGCTTGCCGTGCAGAGCTCAAGAGACAACTATTTCTCTCACCCAATAAAAAAAAGCTCTCATTTTTGTTTTCTCACGCCAGCCATTTTCTGCGGCTTGAAACATCCGTCACACCTATTTGCTAAAGTTGCCTGGGAAGCTTGCTCTGTGTGCATTGTGCCTATGCTTCTTTTAAGCTCAAAAAATACACTGTTCAACTCAGTTCTTCCTTGTGGCAATATATAGTTTTTTTCCCCCATTTTTAATTTTTTTTGATGAGCTGCTTTAGATTTCTGCTGCACCCACCATTTGCTAAACCTTCTGCTGCTTTAAACCTCTGTTGTGCCCACAATTTGCTCAAGTGGGCGGGGATGTTTTCTCTGTATACATTATGCCCAGCTTATTTTTAGCTCAAAAAGTACATGGTTCAACTTGGCTCTTCCTTATCTCTGTTCATATATGGTTCCCCATTTCGTACCAATGAGCTGTCTTCGAAGGCAAGAACACACAATATGAGAATTGTGGCTGATTACGCTGCATTATTAGGTCGCATTAGTTCGTCGAATTTTTTTTAAAATGGGAAAACTACATATCGTTGGAATCTGCAGGAAGGGCTGAGTTGAACCATGTGCTTTTTGAACTAAAAAGAAGCACAGGCACAATGGCGCAGAAAGGGCTGAGATTCGAATTCAAGGCTCATTCATGTAGAATAACAGCACTTTCAAAACAGCTAGCAGTGCTCTTTTGAAGCTGTTGCAGAATGGCAAGACCCACTTGCAAACAGTTGTGAAAGTGGTTTGAAAACGCATTATTTTGCGTGTGCGGAAGGGGCCTAAGATCTGGAAAAGCCATTTTCAAATCACCACTCTACTAGTATAGCTGAAGATAGTGGGAGGGTGGAAATGAAATAATTGTCAATGAGAGGGAAGGAAGAAAGAGGAGGGAAAGAGGAAACAGTGTAGGGAGGGGGATACTACTATAGATAGATTTTATGCTGCTTCTGCCTAGTGGTGTGTATTTTTAATGGTTTTTTGTTTATAGTATGATTTTTAGCTTAAGTTGCCTCATGTAGAACTCTAAAGAGGTGGCATAGAAATATTTTAAATAAACAAATAAATAAATCCAGGGGAAAGGTAGGTGCTCCAAAAAGTCCTTTCAAATTCCAAGGGATTCCCAAAGTCTGCTGTGTGGCTCCCATCTGTGGATTTAGTGTGCTCCCATCTGTAGATTTAACTATCCACAAAGGGGCACAGGAATTAAAGGTATATACATTCATATTTTGCAGTGTGAATTCAAGTTTCCACCGCTGCCTGAGTGTTTTAGTAACCTGGACTCCTCCCCCCGCCCCCCCCCCACCGCCCTGGTTGCTTTCCACACATAGGTAGAAATAAAAATAAAGAACTGATTGGGGTATCAGACCACATCAAGGAACATCAATATGATCAGACTGGAGGTGAAGGAAGCAGAATGCTGGAGGATTTCAAGTCCAGGCTGAAAGAGAGTTTGTGTGCGAACTCAACAACATCAGCAGGTGAAGGTATTCTGTCTTTCCCTGTTTCCTGTATCCTCTGCCTGTGTCCTTCACCTGTGTCTGATATAATTTCCAAATAATTGCCATCAGTGTATTGTTGAAGGCTTTCACGGCCGGATTCAACTGGTTGTGGTGGGTTTTTCGGGCTGTGTGGCCGTGGTCTGATACCAGACCACTGCCACACAACCCGGAAAACCCACCACAACCAATTACCATCAGAATAAAAATTATCTCCCTCAGCTTCTAGCGACATCTAGTGTTAGTGTCTAGAATAGGTAGTCCTAAAGGCATTTTTAAAATCAAACTACTGATTCTATTGTATGTGCTAGCAGAAACAGTGCAGAAAATAAAACTGCAGTAATATCTTTCCCCCTGAAAAAAGCTCACAGTCTGTGTTAGCATAAAGGAACAAGAAAACCTGGCATTTAAGACAAACGTAGGGCACTTTCTCACAAGCAAAATTATTTCAATCCACTTTCAATTCCCTTTCAATGCACTTTGCAGCTAGATTTTACTGTGTGAAACAGCAAAATCACTTACAGTATTTTATTTATTTATTTATTTATTTTATTAGATTTTTATACCGCCCTATCCCCGAGGGGCTCCGGGCGGTGTACAACAATAAACATAAAATAACATAAAATGGCTAACTCTTTAAAAGCAGCGATAAAACAGTAAAAGCTAAATCTTATAAATACAATAAAAATACAATAAAAATACAATAATAAATATAAGTGACGTCCAGCAGCTCCATATTCAAAATCCTCTCCCCAAGAGGGAGGAATGGCAGGTCCCAGATGTAGAGGGCCATGAGGTAGAGGGCCATGAAAGGAGCCATGAAAGGGGGAGAGGGGGCACCATCAGCGGCCGGTTCCTCCAAAGGCCCGGCAGAACAGCTCCGTCTTACAGGCCCTGCGGAACTCACCAAGGTCCCGCAGGGCCCGGACAGTTGGAGGAAGAGTGTTCCACCAGGCCAGGGCCAGAGCCGTGAAGGCCCTGGCCCGTGTGGAGGCCAGCCGCATCACCGAGGGGTCAGGGACCACTAGTAGGTTGGCCTCAACTGATCGAAGAGGCCGTACAGGGACATATGGTATTGTAAAATATTTACAGTATTGTAAAATATTAACACAATTGTTAAAGTGCATTGAAAGTGAATTGAAAGTGTATTATTCTGCACGTGCGAAAGTGCCCTGACTGAAACATATGGTTCACATTATTACTAAAAGATTCTGAACTTTGGCCGTTTCCGCACGGCTACGCTGGGGGTTGGGTCGGCGTACATGACCGTGGAGCACCGTCGCCCAATCGACCTACCTTCTCTGCAACCGTCCGGCGCGTCACCGAGGCCAGGGGACACACAACCCCTGCCCTGCGCGACCGCTCTTTGGGAGTTTTTCAGAAGCTGCCAATGACATGCAAAGGCCAGTAGATGACAGAGAACACATTTAGAAACTTTTTTTTTCTTAGAGAGTGGAAATTGCAGACTGTGCCCCTTGATGTGGAAGCAGAACAAAGATAAATGCTACTGGTTTTCTACCTCAAGCCAGTCCTGGAAGGAGAGTAACATGGACTGTATAGCAAAGAGGTCCCAGCTACCAGTGGGCTCTGATCAGGTAAAATAATCATTTTATTTATTTGTTTGTTATGTTGTTTAAAGTATCTCGAAACAATTCGCCAGGTTGCCACTGACCCTGTCATTGTTAATGTGCGGTCCAAGTCATGATGGTTATGAGAGGTTTTATCTGCAAAGTGCTGAGGAAAATAGTCATTATGGTCCACCAAGCAGTCTACCTTCTCTTGCAGGCTGGATCCCAACAGGCCTCTGACCAGTGGTGGGATTAAAAAAAACACAACTGGTTCAGCACCCCCCCCTTCTGCCACCCCCCCCACTATGCCCCTCACCCCGCCACCCAACTTACCTTAATTGGTGGAGGAGGGTGGCGGCGGCGGTCTCCGGCAGCCTGCGATGGTGGCGCTTGCCTGAGCCCCCGGCCTTCATTCAGGAGGACCCGGACAAAAGAAGAAGGGCTGGGAGTGTGGAGGTGGGATTAACAAGCGGTTCGGCTGAACCGGGCTTAACCGGCTGAATCCCACCCCTGCCTCTGACCATCCAAATCTCTCTGCTGGCCTAAACTGTGCGGATGCAATTGTGGCAGAAAATCTGTCACATGAATAAGCATTCTAGCCAGATCTCAGCTTGCTAGCTTCAACTCCCAAGATGCTG
>NW_025950418.1:30008-68579 GCF_021028975.2 Sphaerodactylus townsendi
ATCCATCCATCCATCCATCCATCCATCCATCCATCCATCCATCCATCCATCCATGGCCCCAATCTCTGGATTTAAGTAACCATAGATGGGGCCACAGTGATAATTAGATATATTGATGAAAAAAATTAAGAAAAAGAAAGAAAACTTTTTAAATTGGCTGATCTGGACCAGGTTAGGGCTGCCATCTCCACGTGGGACCTGGAGATCTTGCGGAATTGTAGCTGATCTCCAGATTACAAAAATCAGTTCTCCTGGAGAAAAACACTGCTTTAGAAGGTGAACTCGGTGGCATTATGCCCTGCTGGGATCCCTCCCTTCCCCGGCCTCCACTCCCAAATCTCCCAACCTGGGGAATTTCCCAACCTGGAATTATCAACCCTATCCCAAGTAAAACAGAGTGCAGAGAATAATTGAGAGTTAGAGAAAGGAAAAAATGAGGAGGAAGAGAAAGGCCCTCATGCTTTGCAGAATTCTATCAGGGGAGACTGACAGGTGGGGGGTGGGTTTTCAAGGTGTTCCTCCCTCCTGCGACAACCCTTACCCCATTTTAAGTTACTCACCCCAAACTCCCATAGCTATCACTGCAGCTACTAGTATGATGTTGCCAGCCAATCCAGCCCACAGCATAATCCAATGCCAGCGTGGGCAAGGTCGGTGATCTGCAGGAAATCATTGAAAAAAGCGAAGGTTGCTACTTGAAACTGGGAGCAATTTGAGTCCTTCCGTGTTAGTGATTTCCAGCATGCACCCAGAGGTGGGATCCAGCAGGTTCTCACAGGTTCCCGAGAGTAGGTTACTAATTATTTGTGTGTGCCGAGAGGGGGTTACTAATTGGTGATTTTGCCACATGGTTTTTGCCTTAGTTACGCCCCTCCTCTCAGCAGTAGCGCGCAGAACTTGAAGCAGTCGAGCAGGAGGTGAACCGGCGTGCATGGCAGCCTGCGCCTGCATTTCCCGCCCAAGGACCGGCACAGTGGCTGCGTCCTTGCCGCAGCCCCGCCCAGGGATGCCCCGCCACGCCCCCGGAATGCCCGGCCACGCCCCTGGAATGCCCCGCCCAGCCCCATTGGTGCTACGCCACAGTTTGAATCCCACCACCATGGGAACCTGTTACTAAAATTTTTGAACCCCACCACTGCATGCACCTCCCACCATTGTGTTTCCAAGCTCCTATTTTCTTCTTCAGTCAACTCTTCTGCAAAACAAAGATTCCATCTTAGCTTTTCCCCACTTCCTGGGAGCTGGAGATCCTCCAGAAGAACCCAGTAGGCACCATCTTTGTGTCTGCAGGGAGCCCCTATTTTGAAATAGCTGCCCTCATCACATGTGGATGCTTGGGGAACTTTTCTGTTGCCAGAAGGTGATGCATGAGACAGCAACATAATAACTGTGTGAAATGCACACAGAGATTACTGCTTTGTTTGAAAGAGGGGGGAAAACGGTCATCACGCCTTGATTAAAATTCAGCAGGGTTGCTGAGGAGCAGATTTGGCTGGCCATGCCTCTTCTTTACTGAAGCACTGGGAGAGTTGAGCCACACCCTCATTCCATAGTGCAGATTTAAAACTCAAATAAGAACTTTTTCAGGGGAATCACATTTTTTCTAGATGAAGAAAAAGCCTGGCACATTCCTGTTTTGTATTTGTGTACACGGGCATTACATGGGAAGCATGATATATGGCGGTAGTGTTATACCTTGGACTAGATCTAGAGCAGTGTTTCCCAACCTTTTCGAGATCAGGGTACCCTTGACCTCACTCTTCATATCTCACGGTACCCCTGCCGCCACCCTCCACCTTCCCCTCCCATTGCCCCTGCTTGCCACACACCCCACCTTCCCCTCCCAGGGTGAAGGATAGCACTGGGGGTGGGGGTGGCTGCTGACCTTGTGGCAGGCCCTGCCCCATGGGCCAGCTCCATGTCCTTGCTGGCGCCGGTGGGAGACACCACAAAAATGAGGGGGGCAGTAGTGTTGCCACGGTACACCTGGGACATGCTCACGGCACCCCAGGGTACCAGGGAACCCTGGTTGAGAATGGTTGATCTAGAGACCAAAGTGCAAATCCATGTGTAACCCCTATGTTCAGAATGGGTTGACCCAGAAAGGGGTGGAGACTCAAAGCAGCAGAAGGCTGCAAAAACTGGTGAAGTTGGAGGAAGCAAGGCTGCCAGGCTGGGACCTTGATTTAATTCTTTATAAGCTCTTAACACCTTGTTTAAGGTAACTGCAAAGTTGTTGGGAACTAATGGGAAGGGAGTGGTTTATTTTTGCTGTAAATGTTAGAATTTATTGTTTCAGGGCTTGCTATGTATGTAGTTGATGGGAGTTCATTTGGGGACCTTCATCATCTTGGATCCCATTCACCAAGCCTCTGAAGTCTTCATAAGCCAACCACCAGCAGGAAGAATTGGACTTGGCCTTATCAGTAGACTGTAAATATAAGGACTTGAAATGCAACCTAAAAGGACTGTAAATTGTTAATGTTAAATGTTAATGTTAAAAGTGTCATTTGTGAAGGAAGTAAACCATTTTGTTTTAAATTTAGTTCTTTGCAACTCCTTCCAAGTTCTGCCCCACAGAACCCACAGATGGAAGTTACACATGCTTACACTGATACTCTCTGGGCCAACCATTCTTTCTCCCAGAATTATTCTGAGGATAAAATGGACAACCCTATAAGCTTCCCTGAGCTTCTGCGAAGAAGTGTGGGATGAAAACATAGTAAGTAAATAAGTGTAGACTTGTATCTACCTTTTCCTCAGTATGTTTAAAGCAGGGGTGTCAAAAATGTGGCCCGGGGGCTAAATCTGGCTCCTTGAGTGGGCTTATCATGCCCATGAGTCAGCTAAATTGACCCCTGCCCCGAAATTCCCAATCTGGCCTCATGAGCCTGCAGACTCGCTAGCTGAAGCAGCCCCCCCCCCCTCCCACCAGTGCAACCACCTCCCCCGGTGCGGTGAAGCAACTGTGGGCTTGCTAACTGAGGTAGCCACTACAACCCCACTGCTGACAACCTCCCCCAGTGCCATTCTGGGCTGGTGAGTCCATTGCTGGCTCGACAGTCAAGGTAACCAGTGCTGATCTGAGCTGCCATGCCTTCTGGGAGCTTGCCAGCCAGCTCCCTGTCATGACCCTCTGATGTGTTAACTTGGGTCCTGCCATGTTGCTCAAAAAGTCCTGGGAAAGTTCATCTGTGCTCTGTTATCACATGCAGCTGGAGGGGTGGTGGTGGAGTGAAACTTTTTAGCTGTTATCGCTGCCAAAGGAATTTAGCTAAAGGTTTGTGGATGTGGGTGACCTCGCCCTCCCCCCCTCCTATATTCCCTCTGGGAAATGCATGTGTGCGTGTTTTCTCGCCTTTAGAGAGGGAAAGGGGGTGGGTCTGACATGTCTGCACTGGAGGAATATAATCTTCTATCTGTAGTCTTCTGCTCAGTTCAAACAATATAGCCATCAGCTATTCCTATGCTTGTCGTTGATAAAACAAGAACTCTGCTTTTAAAGTACTGATTCCTGTCTTTGAGCAAGTCTGGGGTTGTGACACTCCCCCTATCCCTGCAAGCTCATCCTGACCAAGTAACATTTATGTCATATCCAGCCCTTGTAACAAATACGTTTGACACCCCTGATCTAAAGCATTTCCTGGAAAAGTGAACCTCTTCTTCACCCGCTGCTGCCACAATTGTAAAAACATCCCAGAGATGAATATAACTTACCTGAATGTTGGACTGAAGGCAAGTTTCTTGGGGAGGAGGCCTCTGCAGGTAAGATGATGTCCGCGTAGACTATTGCTTCACCCATGACAACTGCTACTCGAGAGAGTGGGACTCTGTGCAAGTGAGATTCTCTCTGTGCCCCCACAGACAATTCACAGAAAACGTTGTTGATCACAGCATCCTGGTAATTTATCACCTCAGCTTCGTGCACGTAGCTAAAGGTCATCCCTCCTGCCCGGAGCACAATTGTGGTTTTTCTGTTCACGAAGGAAGAGAAAGCAGCGAGAAGCGTAGCCTTTGTGGTTGTACTGTACACTGAGGTGCAGTTGGCACAAGCAGCTAATTCTGAAGACCCAAAAGCATAGCCTGTGGTCTGCTTCATTTTTCTTCTGGTTTTCTTGTACAGAGATCAAGTATTTGTGGTTATCTCCTACTCTGGTTGATCCTGTCAACAATCCTGATAAATCTATCAGGGTGGCTGGACCAAGATGAGCTTCATGGCAGAGAAGCATGTAAACCAGGATCTCACCAGCCGTGGGTGGGTCTCCTCTTTTACATGGATCATGGACAGAAAGTCCATGGATCATGGACAGAAAGTTACATGGATCATGGACAGAAAGTCTGATTGAATTGTGGGACTCCGTGTGTTTTTGGGGAGAGTGGGGGGTGCTCATCTGGCTCCCTCATTTCTGAGGTTTACAACCACAATTAAACATCTGCTTCTAGACTCCCATCCACAACCCAAATGCCTTCACGGCAGGCTGTAGACATGCAAACTAGTTTCAGAAGTGATGAGGGGTTTTTTTTTAAAGCCCCCACTTCGTAGTCTCTTTATTGATCCCATCATGTTATAATTTTTTTCTCAACCAGCCCACACAAAGCAGTCGCCTTTTGTTCCACTTGACAAACCATTTCCAAAGCTCAGTGCAGTTTCTCAAAACATTTCCGTTTCCAACACAACGCAAATAGCTGCTGTGGTGAGTAGGAGGAGCACGTTGTGTAGAATTTGGTATGATTTCTTTAGCAGTACTTGAATACTCTTGTTTGTTGGTTCATAGGCATGTCTCTGAGAACAATTTGGCCTTAATTATACATTAATTATGCATTAAACAGACAAAACCTTGGGGGCTAGGGTCACAATCTTAAAAGCAGTGGCGTGGGAGGTTAAGAGCTCGTGTATCTACTCTGGAGGAACCGGGTTTGATTCCCAGCTCTGCCGCCTGAGCTGTGGAGGCTTATCTGGGGAATTCAGATTAGCCTGTACACTCCCACACACGCCAGCCGGGTGACCTTGGGCTAGTCACAGCTTCTCGGAGCTCTCTCAGCCCCACCTACCTCACAGGGTGTTTGTTGTGAGGGGGGAAGGGCAAGGAGATTGTAAGCCCCTTTGAGTCTCCTGCAGGAGAGAAAGGGGGGATATAAATCCAAACTCCTCCTCCTCTTCTTCTTCTTCTTCTTCTTCTTCTTCTTCTACTACTACTACTACTACTACTACTACTACTACTACTACTACTTCAGGCATGACTATGAACAGTCTTCCCAGGGTGGTGTGTTGGGTCCCCTTGCTCTCAATCTTAGAAACATACTACCTAATGAAAATGAATGTCTGGTTTATGAGCCCATGCTGTCAGGGAGTAGTTCTTCTCTGTGATATGAAAAACAATGCGTCTTGCCACACCAGCTAGCATTTTGTGTCTAAGGGCACTTGGGCTTAATGCTCTGAGTCCCCTTGCCATAATCTGGGGAAAAGGTTGACAACAACATAATAGCCTCTTAACAGAAAACAGATGTGCAATAATTTTAGTTTGAGGGCTCGAAGGTTTCTTTGAGACTTTGGAGAGGGAGATGGAAAAGAGAACCATGTGGGTGAGAAAACATTTTGTGTGTGCCTGTTAGCAACCCCGACTGTCTGCTGGGCTTGTCCGCCCCAGCCTTGAAGCAGAAAGTGATTCTTCAGAGAGAGAAAAGCTCTGTTACTGTAGGAAAGGTTCCCTTATTTTCCTAGGAGCTTGATGCTGTGTTTAAGTAAATGTGGAGAGATACTGTGGAAATAACCTAGCAAAGTTAAGCAGATTTAGGGTTGCCAAACACCTAGAGCAAAAAAATCCTGCATAGAGGTGTAATGGGTTATTTGCAGGATGATTGACCTGTTTTTTTAAGGGGCGGGGCTTTTCTTCCTCCAGACCTGTTGGCAACTGTAGGTTTAAATCAACCTGGATTTCAACAGAAGAGTTAAAGCATAATTCGTGTATTTAGTAGGACAGTAGTCTTTTTTTGCACAGCAAAAGTCTGCACAAGGTAGGGTTGCCATCTCTAGGTTGGGAAATTCCTGGAGATCTGGAGGAAAAGCCAGGGGGAGGGCAGCAGTTGGTCATGGGAGGATACTCAGTAGGGTATAATCCCCTAGACCAGAGGTCTGCAACCTGCGGCTCCGGAGCCGCATGCGGCTCTTTCAGCCTTATACTGCGGCTCTGCATGACCTGGAGGTCGAAAGGTTTCATGGGCATGTCCCTCCAGGAAAGGTGAGTGGAGGGGTCAAACTGGAGGCGGCTCTGTGCGGAGCCGCCTCTCCGGCTCGGTAGATCTTCGGGGCCGTGGAAAACGGGTCCAAATGGCTCTTTGGGTGGTAAAGGTTGCTGACCCCTGCCCTATACTCTAGAGCAGTGGTGGCACTCAGAGCCCTCTCTGTGGGCATGCGCAAACAGAGTGCCCCCCCCCCCATCTAGGCTGGGCTTGATTATTAGCATTAAACTTAAGACCTAGTTTTGGGGAACCAGTGTAGGTTAAGCGCTGTTAAACCCCACTGATTTTCATGCGAAGAGCGCGATCCTTTACCTGGGAGTAAGCTCAGTTGCTGGCAATGGGGCTTGCTTCTGAGTAAACCCTCCTAGGGTCGTGATTCACTCGTTGGAAGAGTTACAGGTTGCTTCAAAGCAAAGCCACCAACTACCATCAAGCTTACTCCTGAGTAACGCGCCCCCCAGAGCCAACCGTTTTTTCTAAACTTAAACCTCAGTATTCAGATTAAATTGCCGTGTTTGCACTTTGCAATAAATTAGTAGGTTCTGGGTTGCAGTTGGGCACTCGGCCTCGAAAAGGTTCGCCATCACTGCTCTAGAGGCTACTGTGCAAAACAGCCATTTTCTCAAAGGGAACTCAGTTCTGTAGGCTGGAGAGTAATTGTCATTCCAGATCTTTAGGCCCCCACCTGGAGGCTGGCGGTCTTAGCATCTTGCCCCTCCCCATACACACAAATGTGTTAGGCCAGTCCCTCCCTGTGGAGGCCTAATTTACACAGAGCCATGCGGATGCAAATTTTATTCTTCGTAAAGTAGTAAGAAGGTCACTAAAATCAAGCAAAACTGAGGGGACAGTGATATGTGTGTATGAAGTCATGTGAGGGAAAGAGGCAAGAGTTCAGTCAGGGAGGCCGAAACCTCTCTACTTCACTAATGTGACTATGATACAAGATATACCAGGCCCCACTGTGGAAACATTTTGAAGCAATCACACTTCATGGCAACTGAAACAGGAACCAGGATTTGAAACTGTGACATTTTTAAGTGTCAGACATCGTGATTTTTCAGTTTTGAAATGTATAGCATATCAAGTTGCACATTGAAGTCAAAGCAAGGGTTCTTGGGCTTGTGTGGAGACATTAGGTAACTCAGTCCTCTGCCCCTTCCTCTTCCGTCACTAGATTTCAGATCTGCTATCCTGGAAATTTCACTTCCTTTTTTCCAGGGCCACACGAACCATAAACACTTCCTCATATAGAGAACCACAGGAAGCAACTGCCAAACCAAACAATCTCCCCCAAGCTCTAATAAACTCAGGGCAAATGGAAGTCATTTGGCAGTGTTTCCTTATTGATGTTGATAAAAGAGTTCACCCTTATATAGTTTGGATCTAATGGACATTTCTATCTGGAGCACAACTTCTCCACCCTCTGAATGCAACACCAAGTAATCCCCAAGATAGGTGCTGCTAGAGGGAAAAGGGACCTCTCAAAATCAGTGGCAGGGGGAAGGGGTGTCAGTGGTCTGCCTTGAAAGGAGGAGGAGTTTGGATTTATATCCCCCCTTTCTCTCCTGCAGGAGACTCACAGGGGCTTACAATCTCCTTGCCCTTCCCCCCTCACAACAAACACCCTGTGAGGTGGGTGGGGCTGAGAGAGCTCCGAGAAGCTGTGACTAGCCCAAGATCACCCAGCTGGCGTGTGTGGGAGTGCACAGGCTAACCTGAATTCCCCAGATAAGCCTCCACAGCTCAAGCGGCAGAGCTGGGAATCAAACCCGGTTCCTCCAGATTAGATACACGAGCTCTTAACCTCCTGCGCCACTGCTGCTCCAATCAGGGGGCAATCAGCAAAAAATCCTCTTTCTAATCACAAAAAATCTCCATGGCTTCCAAGTCTAGCTCACTATCTATATATTTCTTGATTCTTCCTTTCCCTGGAGGAGCTTAGGGGAGCATACATGATCCCACCTTTCTCATTTTATCTCCACAAATTTCCTGTGAAATAGATTAGACTGAGAGAGAGTGACTCCTTAAGTTTCTGCAGGAAATTTTAATATAGCTCTTCTGACTTTGTCCGGCTTGTTTCAATTGCTGGGCAGTGCTTTTCTGGAAAGAAGGATTTCCTGAACAAATTATTTGGATTCGAACCATTCTGGCTTCTGGTGTGAGAAATGAGCCTTGTTTGTCGATTTTATAAATTATCCACCCTTTTATTCATATTGCATGGGATACTTCAGTCGAGCTGGCTAGGCTCCAGTGTTTGCTGGACTTCATTTGATTTCTGGTTTTTCAGGTCCCCGTCTTCCATCCTTGAAGGGCCAGTTCATCCAATAAGGTCTGAATCACTTTAGGCTGCAGGAGAGATATTAGCATGTTCAGATATTTCCTCATGTGAATTCTCTGCATATAGTAAGCCAGCACTTCAGGGGAAAGAATTTAATCTATGGCTCATTCCGCACATGCAGAATAATGCACTTTCAAACTGCTTTCAGTGCTCTTTGAAGCAGTGCAGAATAGGGGATAGGGCGGTATAAAATCTAATAAATAAATAACAATCCACTTGCAAACAGTTGTGAAAGTGGTTTGAAAATGCGTTATTTTGCGTGTGCGGAAGGGGCCTATCTTTCTCCCTATTTGGTTCTATGTGGTCAGCTTGCCTTGGTGAAATCCAGAAAGAGGTCTCCCCTTTGACTCTACTGAACATGTTACTGTCAGGGACCATGCAAACCCCCTCACAGCTCCCTCACTGCCCTCTCTCACCTTCCGTCACTTTCAGTTCCACAAAGCTACATGCCTCTTTCATGTTGTTGGATCTGACTGTCACTTGGTATCTCCCAGCATCTTTTGCTTCTACGTTCCAGATGATTAGCCAAGCATTCATCATGGCCGACTTCCACTGGTGGGTTGGCATCACCTCTAAAAAGAGGTGGCATTCACGCTTCCACCACAACTGTGGTTTGCTCTTTGGCTTGCACGATCTCCAGCCATATTTCAGAATGAAGTCATCTGGAGTGCCTTGGGTGTGGTGCCAGAGGACCTCGATAAAATCCCAGTCAGTCTTTGGGATTTGAAATGTGACTGGAATGATGGCTGTTTGATTTACCACAGCATTTAGGGGGCCCTTTGGGATATCTATGCAGATTTCGGAAGGAACAGCTGTTTGAGAAAGAAGGAAGAAAATAAATCAGAAAATAAACTGGGCCGAAATTCCAAATTTCTCAGCATTTGAATTTGAAACGATAATTATTATTTACAATATTTACATTTAAAATATTTATATCCTGCCTTATCTTAGATTCAAGGCAACTAAGAAACATGTTGCCAGCATAAAAATGATATAGCAGCCCATCAAGATTAAAACAACACACAAGATTAAAAACCACAACTTAATCTGCCAAATACATAAGTATGGGTGGAGGCCTAGAGGCCCATCCCACAAGGAAGCAGATCTGCCACTAACAACAGATCCCCTGAGGGAGAAAGAAGGCAAAGAGGTGCGGCTTGGTGGTAGAGCAGTTGTTTGACATGCAGAAAGTCCCAGGTTCGATCCTTGGCATCCCCAGTTAACAGGTCCAGTTAGTAGATGATGTGAAAAATTTCTACTTGAGATTCTGGAGAGCCTCTAGTAGTCTGAGTAAACAATACTGACCTGATGGCCCAACATTCTGATGCAGTATAAGGCAGTTTCAAATGTTCATGGTAAAGCATTTGTACCCCAAGATTTTCACCCAACTCATAACACTGTTGTGTCTCCCTTTCTGTGTTTCTGAGTTGCTAAATTCTATTCTAAATTCTGTTATCCAACCTTTTCCCTTGTAAATGTTGTATACAGTGTTGCCTCAGTGAGAAACCTATAAAGTGGCAGGAGCTCAACAGTGTGGAAATCTCAATGTGATCCTAACTTTTCACATAGTACCTCCAGGTATCTTCACCATTTATTTTATTAACTCAGTTCATTTGTCTGTTTCTATTTGTGGTCTGAGAAAAAGCCTGATAAATAATTTAATATTTGACCAAAGGTCCCCTTAGGGCGATTCCGCACATGAGTAAAATAGGTTCGACCCAGTTCCCTGAGAAGGGTACTGACCTAGGTCGAAGCCATTGTTGTTCCCCACTGCAACCAGCTTGGTCCCAGCTCGGAGGGCAGAATCATCCTGTGCCTCTTCGCCTCTCCGTTCCGATTGGCTACTGTTCTACGGCCATGTTCCGTCTATCCCCACACACGTTATTAAAAAAACTGCCACAGGAATGGAGGGACGAAGGTGGCGTTTTTTGATTGGCCAGCTGTACGCATGCCTGAAACACTCAGCTGTGATTGGCTGAATGGGGGACTCCTGGCACCAGAGATTCCACACTTTACTGAAATCGAGCTGAGCTCGAGCGTGGTTCCCTGAAAAAGTAGTAGTTCCCAACTGGAGTCAGAAATTTGACCATTACACGAGGCGAAGCTGGTACAAAACCACGTCGATCCCAGTGGTTGTGCAGAGCACTTAGGTCGAACGCAGCTCGAACTTAGGTTGATAACGCAAGTGCGGAATCGACCTTAGTCAGCATTCTGTGTTCTAACAATGACTAGACAGATGCCTCTGGGAATGAGGATATGGAGGCAATGGCCCAGACATGTTATTTGCTCCCCTATCAGTTGTTCTGTGGTTTGCTGCCCCTAAACATGGAGGCTCCATTGAATTTGTCCAATCCCTTTACAAAAAAAAAGAGAGGCCATCACTATGTCTTTGGCAGTGAATTCCATTGTGGAAATATGCAAAATTGTTTTAATGTTGAAGTGGATACAGACAGAGACAGAGCTGAACTTACGTGCACATGAGGCCCCAGCCGAGAGGCATGAGTTGTACTTTGGGAGTGCATGGAGACTTTCAAAGACGTCGTGGTTTTCAGATGTACATAAGTCTGCAGGGAGAAGCACAGGATGTGGGGCTACCCGTGTCATTTGATGGGAGCCTTCTGTCATTTGACGGGGACTCTGTAAAACTGTAAAGACATTATGGGAAAATGGAAGTAAAGCAGAGTGTCAGAAATAATAGTTATGGAAGCACAGTGGTCTGCCAATAGGCTATATTCCTGTCCCTATATGTAACTCCTCAACTTGTTCAAAGCCCTCACTATTCCTAAGCGCTCCTTCTGCGCCGAGGAATAATTTCTCACTGTCTGACAATTTCCGGCTTAAATAAGCTACTGCCACTGGTGTACTTGCCTAGGGACATGGAGTACCCCTTGTCCCCGGGCGCATCGATTGAGGTCACGTGGGGGGCGCCAAAACATCCTCCTACACAGCAGTGATTGAGCAAGCCCTAGCAAGCAGGCACTGAAGCAGCTGACTGCTCCCAGTGCCTGTCATAGCCCCGCCCACTCTGTATGGTGGCCTGGAGTGTCCAGGGGGTGGGGGAGAAATCCCACTGGGCTCCCAGGAGCAGGACTGGGGAGCTCCACCTCCCCTCCCTCTGACCCAGCGTACCTTATTCACCTTAAATTAAGTGTGGCATTACTCAGAAGCCAGGCACAGGAAAAGGCAAGCTGAGCAGGGAGCCCAGCAGCAGCAGAACTGAAGATGATGCTGACGTTTGTTTGGTAAACCTTCAAATGGGGGGTGACTTGTGAGAGATTTACATGCTTAAAAGTTAATTCCCCTTGCACTGGTTTGGAGCTGTTTCTCAGGCTAGCAGCCTACCTCACAGGGTTGGTGTGAGGACACAATTAGGAAAGTTGTGGGGAGAGAGTCATGTATGTTTTGTTGGGGGTGGGGGGTGTTTTGTGAGCTGGTGCAAAAAATCATTGTTTGGTCGCCGTGAAGGAGGGTGGCCACCTATGCCGGGGCGGGGCAGGCAGGGCGCCAAGCTCAGGTTTTGTCCCTGGGCTCCAGATACGCCTAATGTCATCCTCTCCCTGCAATAAACAGCACCTGTTCTGAATTGCACTGTAGTTTCTCAATCTCCTGTACAGGATTCTGTTTCTCTCTCTCTTTTTCTCAGTTCTGTGCACACTCAGATGCAGTTTAGCTCAACACACAGACTCTGCTTCTCTCGGCTAAGTTTCGCACGCAATCTGACATTCTCAGTTTTCCACAGCGCCCTCCTCAGACACTCTTCAGTGTCAACCAAGCACATTGCTCTCTCATCCCTCTTTCACCCCCTTACTTCTTCAACTTACCTCTAATTTTTTAAAAAAACCACACATACACCAACATTTACATTGGCAATTTTAACTGTTAGCCAATTTCTCTCTTTCTCACAATACTAGAACCAGCGGGCATTCATTGAAAATGCTGGGGGGAAGAATTAGGACTAATAAAAGGAAACACTTCTTCACACAACGTGTGATTGGTGTTTGGAATATGCTGCCACAGGAGGTGGTGATGGCCACTAACCTGGATAGCTTTAAAAGGGGCTTGGACAGATTTATGGAGGAGAAGTCGATCTATGGCTACCAATCTTGATCCTCCTTGATCTCAGATTGCAAATGCCTTAGCAGACCAGGTGCTCAAGAGCAGCAGAAGCAGCAGGCCATTGCTTTCACATCCTGCACGTGAGCTCCCAAAGGCACCTGGTGGGCCACTGCGAGTAGCAGAAAGCTGGACTAGATGGACTCTGGTCTGATCCAGCAGGCTAGTTCTTATGTTCTTATGTTCTTATTGATAGAGTTGAAGGTTGATCGATTGTGGTAGGTGAAAGGTTAGAAGATGTGCTGGTTAGATAGCATGAGCAATTGGGGACTTTAGGTATTTTGAAGATTGCTACGGTTTGTGTACTATTACCACTAAAAACAGTTAAAAGTTTCATGTTGTAAGTCTGCATCAGTCAGTTCCCTTCACCATGGGCCAATAAACATGGGTTAAGGATGGTAAGAACCCCATTTTGGGGGGGGGGGGAACTTTGCACGGATCCCATTCCTAAAGCAAGTCTGCCCCGTGTTATTTCTCTCAAATCAGCTTTTTTGAGAATCACACTATCCAAGAATCTTTTTGAAAAATCCTGGGTCGCCGCCACTTGCGAGTGAACAGCCAGGCAGGCAGGAGGTGCTTTATTTGGCTGCACTTGCCTTTGCAGATGCAAATAGTTGTATCATGATATCGTGAGACACCAGCGACCGATTCCCCATGGTCAATTAATCACGGGATATGCAAAATATCAAGGATTCAGGAAGAACTCCCCACTGCCTGATTGACGAACAAGGATTTATCCCGGTTCTGGCACTCATTCTCCCCCTTATTCTGGAGCAGCAGTGGCGTAGGAGGTTAAGAGCTCGTGTATCTAATCTGGAGGAACCGGGTTTGATTCCCATCTCTGCCGCCTGAGCTGTGGAGGCTTCTCTGGGGAATTCAGATTAGCCTGTGCACTCCCACACACGCCAGCTGGGTGACCTTGGGCTAGTCACAGCTTCTCGGAGCTCTCTCAGCCCCACCTACCTCACAGGGTGTTTGTTGTGAGGGGGGAAGGGCAAGGAGATTGTGAGCCCCTTTGAGTCTCCTGCAGGAGAGAAAGGGGGGATATAAATCCAATCTCCTCCTCCTCCTCCTCCTCCTCCTCCTCCTCTTCTACTACTACTACTACTTTTCAAAAAACATGTCTTCGACCAGCATGGCTGTGGGGATCCATTTGTGCATAGCTGCATACCTACGCATCGGTGGGAAGAAAATTTAAAAAACAGACATGCCTCCTTACGAAGGCACGACAGCAATCTGCATTGTTTCCATAGGCTCCAATCGCTGCCTGCATGGATGCACGTGAACGCAAGAACAGGAAAGTTGGTTACTTTATCCGGACTACAACCCGCTGTACATTTGCTGTGCGGAAAGGGCCTCAGACAAGAAACCTGCTGTGTGACTGTTCACTGATTCTTTCAACATCGACATGGACATGTTGGTCCAAAGTAGAGTCGCAACTGTTTGTTGTGAGAACACTGCTTATACCTACGGGCCCTTAAAGTTAGAAGGGAAAAAAATTTAGACAGTGTTTACCTTCAAGACTGAACAAGGTCAGAACCACCGTCAGAGCAACCACTCCTGCCAATGATGCCCCAAGGCCAATTTTCCACCAGTGAAGAGTTGAGGAAGAATCTGTGGGATTAAAGCTCACGGTAAAATTCTAGTATAAGCACCGTTGAGGTGGAGACAGATCTAATAACATCAGGGTTCTTTAGAAAATATATGTCCAAATCTGACAGTTGAGATCCCTGCATAAATTCAGACTTTAATCAGTTCAACTGACACCTGCCGAGGCCTGGCACATTTTCAAGAACACGTCTCTTCAGTTCATACAAGTTCTCCCAACTGTTTGGGAATCAGGATGCCTTTCATGATTTAAAATGCTGTGTGCGTATATTTCTTTACCAAAGAGGTAAGTCGTAGAAAAAAGGGGGTCTGAAAAAGAGATGAGAGAGCAAGGGGACGATTGATTGGTTAACACTGTTGAGTGACTGTGAAAAGTCTGTGCAAAAACTGAGAGAGTGACAGAGAAAAGGGGGCTTGATATGTTAACAGCCTCATGTTACAGGAAGTGCAAACCTGCCCAAAGAAATGGGTAGATACCAGTGGTGGGATCCAAAAATTTTAGTAACAGGTTCCCGTGGTGGTGGGATTCAAACAGTGGCATAGCGCCCATGGGACTGGGCGGGGCACAACAGGGGCGGGGCGGGGCATTCCGGGGGCGGGGCATTCCTGGGCGGGGCAGTGGCAAGGACGCAGCCGCTGTGCCGGTCCTTGGGCGGGAAACGAATGCATGCAGGTGCAGGCTGCCGCATACTTGCCGGTTTACCTGCATAACTGAACTGCTTCAAGTTCGTGCTTTACTTACTGGTGAGGAGCGGAGGAGGGGCGTGATTAAGGCAAAAAATCGCGTGGCTTAAAAAAATCACCAATTAAGTAACTCCCTCTGGGGCGCACACAAAATAGTGGTAACCTACTCGACGGGAACCTGTGAGAACCTGCTGGATCCCACCTCTGGTAGATACATTGAGAAACCTGAAATGGAGTCATATCCTGCGCACATGGAGAAAGGGGTTTGGAGTTAAATTCCTAGTGGCGGTGATATATACCTATGGAAAGAAAGGAATAAGTAGACAGTATTTTGCCCCTATCATAAATATTCCCCCCCCCCAAAAAAAAGAGTGAGCGAGAGAGAAGTCATCGCAATGCCCCGTTGAGAAATCCCCAAGAAAAGCAGGACATGAATAAAGGAAACAAAGAAGGGCAGGTAGAATGAAAACCTAATTAAAAGTTTAAAGGCATATCTACATTATGAACTGGCGTGTGGCGTAGGAGGTTAAGAGCTCGTGTATCTAATCTGGAGGAACCGGGTTTGATTCCCCGCTCTGCCGCCTGAGCTGTGGAGGCTTATCTGGGGAATTCAGATTAGCCTGTGCACTCCCACACACGCCAGCTGGGTGACCTTGGGCTAGTCACAGCTTCTCGGAGCTCTCTCAGCCCCACCCACCTCACAGGGTGTTTGTTGTGAGGGGGGAAGGGCAAGGAGATTGTCAGCCCCTTTGAGTCTCCTACAGGAGAGAAAGGGGGGATAGAAATCCAAACTCTTCTTCATTTCTCAGTAATTCATTTCTCCATGGGAACCTTGTTGGGGTGGGTAATATTAACCATATCAAACATCATTACCAAATTAGTACCTTTACCAAATTATACTTTCCTTGGAGGAAATCTTAACTAAAATGGATGCAAAAACATCATCTGTATCTAATGCACACATTATCCTTTGACAAAATGGTTATCCTGGCCATGTATCCTTCTACCGACTGCGTTGTCCTCACTTTGAATTAGCATTTGGATAGTCTCCTGTCAGTGCAATCCCTGATTGGTTAAGACGGTATGCCAAAAAGAAGAAGAGGGTAAAGCAAACCCACACTGAAAAAAAATATATGTCTAGTTGCTGTTTGAGTAACCAGCAGATTGCAAAGAGCAGCAAGAAAGATAAGCGAGGAGATTCAGAAGACATTTCATTTCTCCTCCCCACCCCCCAGAAGTCATTACTTCTGTGGCAACCGTTTTCGCATATGAATATGTACTGTATTGTTAACCTATATACTTTCCACAAATTTGTCTCTGCTTCTTTTTTATTATCCTTTTTTCCTGTCAGTTAGATTTTCTTTTGGCAAGTAGTAGGATGCAGGAGGTGCGTAAGGAAATACAGTCACGTGTGTTTCAAGAAAGGTATATGTGGGATCAGATCTTTTTGTGTTATTTTTTGGGAAAAAAACATAAGCTGTTCATTATTATAAATATGCCGGGGTGAAGAGTGGGGTTACTGATGTGGCTGAAGCCCCAGTTTCAAGAGGCCAAGAACACAAAAGGTTTTCAAGTTATAGAGTAATGTACAGAGTCATAAAGTCAGCATCAGAGTCAGGAGCAGCAGTGGCGTAGGAGGTTAAGAGCTCGTGTATCTAATCTGGAGGAACCGGGTTTGATTCCCCGCTCTGCCGCCTGAGCTGTGGAGGCTGATCTGGGGAATTCAGATTAGCCTGTGCACTCCCACACATGCCAGCTGGGTGACCTTGGGCTAGTCACAGCTTCTCGGAGCTCTCTCAGCCCCACCTACCTCACAGGGTGTTTGTTGTGAGGGGGGAAGGGCAAGGAGATTGTAAGCCCCTTTGAGTCTCCTACAGGAGAGAAATGGGGGATATAAATCCAAACTCTTCTTCTTCATCATCATCACAGCATCATCAGTGAGGTAAACAATACATATTCTCACATGTGAAGCCCACTTAATGCAATGCAAATATAATGTATGCAGGACACTATATAATCCAGTGATGGCAAACCTATGGCACGGGTGCCAGAGGTGGCACTCAGAGCCCTCTCTGTGGGCACGTGCAAACAGAGTGCCCCTCCCCCCCACATCTAGGCTGGCCTGGGCTGCCGGGCTCAATCATTAGCATTAAACCTAAGACCTAGTTTTGGGGAAGTAGTGTAGGTAACCCTGTTAAGCACTGTAAAACTAAAGCGTGATCCTTTACCTGGGAGTAAGCTCGGTTGCTGGCAATGAGGCTTGCTTCTGAGTAAACCCTCCTAGGGTCGTGATTCACCCGTTGGAAGAGTTGCATGGTTGCTTCAAAGCAAAGCCACCGACTACCACCAAGCTTACTCCTGAGTAAACGAAAACCCCAGTATTCAGGTTAAATTGCCGTGTTGGCGCTTTGCGATAAGTAAGTGGGTTTTGGGTTGCAATTTGGGCACTCGGTCTCGAAAAGGTTCGCCATCGCTGATATAACCCACCGAGGGGGGGGGGGACTTCGCACAGGTCCTGCCCCCACCCCACAAATGAGCCTGCCCTGTTTTATTTCCCCCAACCTGTTTTTTTGGAAATCGCTAAATAAGTTATCCTTTTGAAAAATCCTAGATTGGAGCCATTGTCAAGCGAACGGCCAGACCAGAGATGCTTTATCCCCCCCCCCCTTCCACTGTGCCCTCCATGGTGAGGGAGAAGCTGCCTGCCATTGCCTGGCTGTTGCAGAGAGGCCCCTTTCCCCTCCCCCCTATTTTGCAGGTTGCATCTGTGCAACTATACAGGTGCAGCCGGCCATACTGTGGGCAATTGGCATGGCTGTGGGGGTGTAGCTACGCATGCGCTGCAGGAAATTTTAAAAGAGAGAGAGAGAAACGTCTCCTTGCGAAGGCATGACAGCAACCCAGTTTCTTTCCATGGGCTCCGATCGCTGCCTGCATAAAATGCATGCAAACGGATAAACAGGAAAATGGGTTCCTTTAGCACAACTGCCACCTGTTATACATTTGCTGTGCGGAACCGACCAAAGAGATGCTCCCTTCACTGAATCACAGTCCCCAGGTAGCAGCCTGGCTACATCGTTTAAAGAAAAGTACATCTGCCTCGAGCTAGATTTTTAAAATTGTGATGACTCAATCTTGCTGTGACCAATGGAACAAGTTGGTTAACTTCAGTTCTGTTGCCTTCAGGACACAGTGACCTGAGTTTAGCCAAATGGGGCCATTGCTTAGATCCGCATCTCAGACAGATGGTGAATATATATATGCACACAGCAATTAATGATTTGTTTTTAGATTTTCGTTGAACATAAGAACATAAGAACATAAGAACTAGCCTGCTGGATCAGACCAGAGTCCATCCAGTCCAGCACTCTGCTACTCGCAGTGGCCCACCAGGTGCCTTTTGGAGCTCACATGCAGGATGTGAAAGCAATGGCCTTCTGCTGCTGCTGCTGCTCCTGAGCACCTGGTCTGCTAAGGCATCTGCAATCTGAGATCAAGGAGGATCAAGATTGGTAGCCATAGATCGACTTCTCCTCCAAAAATCTGTCCAAGCCCTTTTTAAAGCTATCCAGGTTAGTGGCCCTCACCACCTCCTGTGGCAGCATATTCCAAACACCAATCACACGTTGTGTGAAGAAGTGTTTCCTTTTATTAGTCCTAATTCTTCCCCCCAGCATTTTCAATTAATGCCCCCTGGTTCTAGTATTGTGAGAAAGAGAGAAAAATTTCTCTCTGTCAACATTTTCTACCCCATGCATAATTTTATAGACTATAGTTGAAAGGGGGAAAAGATCAAATGGACAAGTTTCTTTCTAAATCATATACATTTATACTTTAAAACAAAAACAAACCACCTCCTTCTCAATGTCATCAATTGTTCTGTTACCAAGAAAAAGGGTATATTGGGAAAATTTAAGTCCATACCTTTTCTCTCCATGTGTGGTGTATATGCATCTGCATAGCCTCTTCTTGTTAGGTCTAAAGCCATATAGCCATCCTCATTCTCCATCTTCTTGTAGAGCTCCTTTACAGCAGTGGTTTCAGCTTGAAATAGCTTATCTGTTGAAGGGGGCTTTGACTCTCGAAAGCTTATACACCCCAGACTCTTGTGGGTCTCTAAGGTGTTACTGCAGCCCAACACGACTGCCTCGTGAAACCAGTTTGAAGACAGACAGACTATGGAAGAGGAACTGAGAGTTCCTTGAAGGGCTTCACCACCAGCCTGATGCAATCACGCAAATAGGATTACAGAATCAAGCTCCCCACTGATGCATGTCCTCGTCTGTTGGAACCACTGGGCAAGTTCCAGACTGGAGTTCAGACTAGAGTTTCCAGTGATGTCACATCATTGGCTTTTCAGCTGGTTGCCTGGCAACCCTCGCCTCAGAACTCCTGGAATATAGATCTCTCTTACTGTTCTCCCAGGACCCCTATTCATACAGCAGTTGGGTGATAGTGTACAATAGGAAGGAAACAGTGGGTGGGAGAAGTCACAGCTGCCACATTACCTGCATCCAGTGGTGGGATCCAAAAATTTTAGTAACAGGTTCCCATGGTGGTGGGATTGAAACTGTGGCGTAGGGCCAATGGGGCTGGGCGGGGCACGACGGGGGCGTGGCCGGGCATTCTGGGGCGGGGCATTGCTGGGCGGGGCTGTGGCAAGGACGCAGCCGCTGCGCCGGTCCTTGGGCGGGAAACAAATGCACGCAGGCGCAGGCTGCCACGCACGCCGGTGCACCTCCTGCTAGACTGCTTCAAGTTCTGCACGCTACTGCTGAGAGGAGGGGCATAACTAAGGCAAAAATCACGTGGCAAAATCACCAATTAGTAACCCCCTCTCGGCACACACAAATAATTAGTAACCTACTCTCAGGAACCTGTGAGAACCTGCTGGATCCCACCTCTGCCTGCATCAATCAGTAATCATGAGCTGACACAGGGATGCCCTTTTGCTTCAGCAATGCTAGCTGTGCAGTATGAACTGAGTTGATGGCTGAATGGAAGCCTTACAGGCCTATTAGGCAATTCTGGTTTGCCCCACAGTGAGTGTACGTAGCCTTTGGGCAGAGTTTCTCTTACTGTCATGTTTTGCTCCCTCCCAAACTCACCCCGTGGCAGATTGGGCAAGCCCTTCGGTTTCCAAGAACAGGCAGAGTGATGTTCTCCCTGCCTACGCAGGGAAAGTAAAGCAGCATCCGTTTGGCTAGCTATGGGCTTTGTGCCTTCCCCTGCCCAATCCTCCACAGGCATTTCCAGGGGACTGATGGTGTGTCTGTTGTTGTTGTTTTAAAAAATAATACCAGAGTTCCATCGCAGGAGCAATAGAATCTTAAAACATTTTTTAGTTTTAAAAGGTTTAAAAAAGGCATTAATCAATATAGCAGCCTGGAACGACTGAGAAGGAAGGGGCAGGCAAAATAGCAACTGCAGTTGGAGCAAGAAGGGGAACTTCGGCTCATTCTGCACATGCAGAATAATGCACTTTCAAACTGCTTTCAGTGCTCTTTGAAGCTGTGCTGAATGGCAAAATCCACTTGCAAACAGTTGTGAAAGTGGTTTGAAAACGCATTATTTTGCGTGTGCGGAAGGGGCTTTCCTGATATGTAGCAAGAGAAATGCCAGGAGATCCACAATGGAACAAGCACATTGCATAATGAGCCACAGTATCCTAGCTGTTGGAGGCACCTTGCCAAACACTCTTGTTTACACTGATTTAACAATCATGCCTGTAGATTTCTGAGTCCCAAATATTCTACCCACAAGGCTTCATCATCAATGCATCAAGGCTTCTTCTGAAATTCACAACTGAAAATCCTAAGGATTAAGTGAAAGCTCAGCAAACCGTTGCAAAATGTATAAGGTTGTAGCTGGATGACTGCTATTCTACTGAAGAAGCACATAGGGATGGTTGAACTCATGTTTTGCTTGAGGGAAACAGGTTTTTTGGGGAAGTAGCTCATGGCTGATTGTCAGGCTGTTTTTGTGAATGAGTAGCACCCTCGGGGGAACACCATTATCTGGGGTCCGGGTGGGGGGTCTTGATATTATAAGCTTGGTCGTTGTTCCTTTAACACAGGGGTCCCCAAACTACGGCCCGGGGGCCAAATGTGGCCCCCTGAAGGCATTTATCTGGCCCGCCAGGCATGGCGGCGATGGCTCCATTCATGTGCAGTGGGGGCTCGAGAGAGAGGAGGAACCGGCCCCAACGGCTGTTGATTGCAGTTACATGATGGCACCCCCAAATCTCCATGAATTTTCTGACCCAGAGTTGGAAACCTTACACGTGGCAATGCCTGCTCCGCCCTTCCCTCTCCCATTGGCATCAGCCAGGCTGGCGAATCGCTCGCTGGCTGCTAGGGAGGAAAGAACCCAGGAAGATACCTGATCCTGGGTTAGATGGAATGCTTCATTGGGAAAGTTCTGCTTTTTTTTTTTTACAGGGGAAGGTATTCCACAGCCTCCCCAACAATATTTGGAGCCCACCCTGTACTTGACATACTTTGGTCACTGTTCTAAAAATAGACCATGACAGAAAGGCTGAAAGGTGAAATCAAACATTTTACAATCATTTGTGCATAGGAATTTGTTCATAGTTTTTTTTAGTCCGGCCCTCCAACAGTCTGAGGGACAGTGAACTGGCCCCCTGTTTAAAAAGTTTGGGGACCCCTGCTTTAACAGTTTCTTTATTCAGTAGTACAGACCCTTGAAAGTGTGGTTCATTTCACCCACCTCAGGGTGACATAGGAGAAAAGCCACGACGCTGTACCTTGCTTCCTCCTTCTGCCATCTTCTTTTTTAATTTTTTATTATTTCTATTTCTATTTTATTACATTTATATCCCACCCATTCCCACCCATAATCAGGCCCAGGGAAGCTTACATGCTTGTAAAACATTACATATAAAAAATGTTGTTAACTCTACAATAAAACTGATAATACTAAAACCTGAAAATATCTCCCCACCTAATTCTCTTTTCTATATTGACTCTTTCCTATATTGACTCCCTGAGCAAATCAACCAGCCAGCCTGACTTTCCATTTGCTGTTTCTGTAAGTCCATATTTTTGAAATTACAGGTATTCCATGCATGCATCTTACCACAAAGCCTTACTCTACCACCACAGTTCCTGGACAGCCTAGGGCCATGGTGGCGAACCTATGGCACTCCAGATGTTCATGGACTACAATTCCCAATTGGCCATGCTGGCAGGGGCTGATGGGAATTGTAGTCCATGAACATCTGGAGTGCCATAGGTTCGCCACCACTGGCCTAGGGTTATCATCAGCTCCAAGTTGAGAAATATCTGGAGATTTTGGGGGGATAGTGCAGAGGTGGGATCCAGCGGGTTCTCACAGGTTCCCGAGAGTAGGTGACTAATTATTTGTGTGTGCCGAGAGGGGGTTACTAATTGGTGACTTTGCCACGTGATTTTTGCCTTAGTTACGCCCCTCCTCTCACCAGTAGCGTGCAAAACTTGGAGCAGTCTAGCAGGAGGTGCACCAGCGTGTGTGGCAGCCTGCGCCTGCGTGCATTCGTTTCCCGCCCAAGGACCGGTGCAGCGGCTGCGTCCTTGCCACAGCCCTGCCCAGGAATGCCCGGCCACGCCCCCGTCATGCCCGGCCCAGCCCCATTGGCGCTACGCCACAGTTTGAATCCCACCACCATGGGAACCTGTTACTAAAATTTTTGGATCCCACCACTGGGGTAGTGCCTAAGGAGGGGAGGGACTTCAATGGGGTACAATGTCATACAGTCCCCCTTCCAAAGTGGTCGTTTTCTTCAGGGCAACTGATAGCCCTTCCCGCACAAAGCACCTAAAACTTTTCTAAAATGCCCCCCCCCCCCCTTATGCAGGAGCAAGATATGCAGGAGACCATGAAACAATAATAGAAATGGTAGGGCAGGACAAGAAGTGGGAAGTAATTGGCAACAGGGAAGAGGGCAAGGGGGAAGCATGCAAAGCAGTGCGAAGGAATTGGGGCAGGGGGGGTAAGACTAGGTGGGCTGACTGTGGGCATAGGGAAGAGGTGCCCACTGGCAAATCGGATAGTGAAGCAAAAAGGTCTGGTAGCAAAGCAAAATTAAAATGCTGTAAGTGGATCTGATTGCCCTGGAGAGAGTGGAAAGTTAAAACGGGGCTAGAGGACAAGAGTGGGATTCAAATAATTTAACAACTGGTTGTTTACAACCACCATTTTAACAACTGGTTCTGCCGGTGTGAACCTGCTGAATCCCACCACTGCTAGAAGAAATATATCCATACAAGAAATCTTGCTGTAGTGAACATTTGCCTCCACCATGCAGCAAAGACCTTGTGCATAATCAGCCAATGTAACAGTCTGCTCTGCAAAGCAGCCGTTTTCTCCAGGGGAACCAATTTCTGTATTCTTGAGATCTGGTAATTCTGGGAGAACTCCATGCCCCCATCTGGAGGTTGGCAATCTTAGTTTGACTAGGGAGAGGACATCTGAGGCCCAGCTCACAAGCGATCGCAGGTATCAAGTTGCTGTTTCCCTGCTGAAACATGTTTGCCATGAAGGTTGCAGCACCCCTGCAACACACTCAGTAGAGGGAAATCAGATCACTTGAAAGCCAGTACTGGGAAGTAGATCCTGACAGGTGTTAATTTACAAGCTGGATGACAGAGTCATCTTTAAGTAACGGGTAGCTAAAACTCCTTCATTTGTGTAATGCTTCATTTCAACCCTGTTGAGCCTTGTGAAACTGGAGCCCTCTGGATATGTTGAGCTAGAGCATGTGAATTACGTTTAATTTCCTGTTTTTGCTTCTAACTACTGAGTTGCTTTACTATGCATATGCTGTTATCATCACTGTAATCTAGGTTACTGGTGTACGAAATTTTACATGCTGCAATCAGTAATCTCTAAAAATCTACATGCAGGTTAATCACACCAGAGAGAGTATAAACCCACATCAGTTTCTTGAATTAATCTTGTGTGTATTCTCCTAGGAGTGGCAGACAGGAGGAAAAAACCCTGTGCTTATTCAGGACACTTAATTATGGGAAGCTGTAAATTAGCCCAATACCATTTTTACATATCAAAGGCTCTGCCCACAAGAATTCTGTAGTGGGATGAGCTTTATGTTATTTATAGCTCAGCTTTATTATAGAACATGAAGTGGCATGTACATGATTCCCAGGACATTCTTCATCTAGGCCCTGACCAGAGCAGAAAATAAAGGGGGCGCGCACCAAGGCAAAATGAAGGCAAGGAAACAAATGGTGCAAAGGAAAGCAAATTATTTAATGGTTTTTGCAACCCCTGCATGTTTTGCATGCAGCTTTATCTGGGAAATCTTTCAGATTTTTTTCCCGTAACATCCGTGTGAATGCATTGACACAAAATAGGTTGCAAAAATAATTAAAGAATTTGTTTCCCTTTGTGTCATTTGTTTTCTTGCTTTCATCCTGACCAGAACAGCCAACCCTACTTTACTTTTATAAGGTTGCTGCACTACCTGTCTAGCAAGCATACGTTGGCTAGTTACAATCTGTGTCCCAGTGTCTGTAGTTGTTTGAGGAACTTTGCTCTCCAAGGACAGCATTCAGTTAGGCTTAACAATCTGTGTCCCAGTGTCTGTAGTTGTTTGAGGAACTTTGGTCTCCAAAGACAGCATTCAGTTAGGCTAGGCTGACCAGACGTCCCGCTTTTGGCGGGACAGTCCCGCCTTGAAACAACTTGTCCCGCATCCCGCGGGTTTTTTCAAATGTCCCGGGTTTTGGAAGGCTGCCGCACTGCCTTCTGGGGCGCAAGGCAGTGCGGCAGCCTCCCGCGCGGCCGCAGGAGCACATGGCCTTCTGGGGCGCTGCCGTTTCCCGCCCTGTCACAGGGCAGGAAACAGGAGCGCCCCAGAAGGCAGTGCGCTCCTGCGGCTGTGTGCGCATGCGCGCGCGCGGCCGCCCGCCTGTCCTGGTTCGCAAAGGTGACCATCTGGTCACCTTAAGTTAGGCCTAACAGGCTGTTGCAGATTTCCTGGGCTGCGTGGCTGTGTTCTGATCATTTTTGCTTCTAACGTTTCACTTGCATCTGCAGCTGACATCTTCAGAGGCATGTCACAGTGAGATGAATTTTTCATGGAGAGAAACAGCCAGCTGATTCTGGTTGTGAAAGCTTTTGACAATACACAGGGCCTAACTAAACAATAAAGCTTTCCCAGGTATGTCTCCAGGTCAGGGTGGCGGATGTGTCCTGGGAATCAAAGTTTCCCAAAGCCAGGAACATATAGGCACAGTCAAGACTGTGGCACATGGGGAGAGCGGCTGTCTACCATTTTCCCTACCTGAAATGGCTCAACTACATGTACTACATCACTACAGAACTCAGGGAGGGTCTATGGCACAACACCTATTTTCAAGTTCTCCTGCCAGTTTCCAACACTAGACTAGCTACCCTATCTTTAACATTTTCAGAAGGGTGAGGAAAAGGTCATCTGAGATGTGCGTCTGAAGACGCTGCTAAGGGTTGAATTCATATCATCCATGATTTAGTTGACTTTCCGTATTGTTCGCCCTCTTGTTTTGCTGGTAGAGTTGGTGCTTTCTGCTCACATGTAAAGTCTGTCTACCTTTTTTAAACAAACAATTCCCATTCCAAGACTCTCCTGATATGAAAGACACAAATGGGTGGCAAGAAATACGATTAGCAAGCACCACAGCTGTCAGAGGTCCCTTGGTGGGAGTGGTTGCCTATTCAATCCTAATGTACTCAGAGACAGGGAGGGGAGAGGAATAAAACATTATTATGTGATCATGGCTGATACTAAGGGTGGAGAAACTAGGACTGATGACTTAGGCAGGTTGAGCAGTGTCCATGGTCTGGCTGGGTGGGTCGTCTGGGAGTTTAGTGTGATGCTGAGGCAGCATGTAACAACTCACAAGCCTTCTTTATTTTCTTCCACAACCCTGTTACAAAGTTATGCCACCCAGGGAGTTGCCTCGTGCCCGAGGGCATACCCAGGCCAAGGAAGTTAAGAACATAAGAACAAGCCAGCTGGATCAGACCAGAGTCCATCTAGTCCAGCTCTCTGCTACTCGCAGTGGCCCACCAGGTGCCTTTGGGAGCTCACATGCAGGATGTGAAAGCAATGGCCTTCTGCGGCTGTTGCTCCCGATCACCTGGTCTGTTAAGGCATTTGCAATCTCAGATCAAAGAGGATCAAGATTGGTAGCCATAGATTGACTTCTCCTCCATAAATCTATCCAAGCCCCTTTTAAAGCTATCCAGGTTAGTGGCCATCACCACCTCCTGTGACAGCATATTCCAAGCACCAATCACACGTTGCGTGAAGAAGTGTTTCCTTTTATTAGTCCTAATTCTTCCCCCCAGCATTTTCAATGAATGCCCCCTGGTTCTAGTATTGTGAGAAAGAGAGAAAAATTTCTCTCTGTCAACATTTTCTATCCCATGCATAATTTTATAGACTTCAATCATATCCCCCCTCAGACGTCTCCTCTCCAAACGAAAGAGTCCCAAACGCTGCAGCCTCTCCTCATAAGGAAGGTGCTCCAGTCCCTCAATCATCCTCGTTGCCCTTCTCTGCACTTTTTCTATCTCTTCGATATCCTTTTTGAGATGTGGCGACCAGAACTGAACACAGTACTCCAAGTGCGGTCGCCTCCTTATTCCCTCACATTCTAATTCTCTCCTGCTTACCCCTGCCACTCCAGTCCCAACTCCTTTTGGGCTGCCCTTTGAAGTTCCTCTTGGGTACACACAATGACCAGGCATGTGTATCCCTTGGGCCTGGCCTGCTCACTGGCTTCCTGGCCTGACCCATGGTATGTCTCTTCCCACAACCCCGGGGCATGCCCCAAGACAACCTGCCATGGCCTAGGGCGGCGACTCATATACAGTTAAAGTTAAGTGACTGTATTTTTCCGCTGTCCCTCTGTATCTAGCCTCTGGATCTGAACCATGAGGGAGTCAATTTGTTCCCAATGGCATTTTCTGTCAAGTGTCTCCACAGACGCCAGGGCAGTACCGCCACAAGATGGACAGACGGATACAAATTAAACTGCAGTTTTCAAAGGGGTTTTGTGTGTGTGTGTGTGTGTGTGTGTGTGTGTGTGCATGCGCAAGATAAACATTTGTCTTTCGTTTACATTTTTCTCTTTTTATTAAGAACAATAATATTACATATTTGTAAAAACATGACAATACAATAATAAATTAAGACTCTTAACAATGACTATAGTTGTACACATTTTTGTCATTCTAAAACACTTTAAAAGGTCTATCCCCCCCCCCCTGTTTAACTGTTTTTATCTCTCACTCCCCACATACAAACAGCATAAGATAACCGGAACATCTAAACCATGCGCCACCGCCTAGGAAGACAGGAAAGCTGGATTCTTCAACTTACGGGTGCAAGACGATTCAACTAATCAATTTCAGAGTCACTAGGTACATTTTAAGCTTCTCTCCAACCCAAATTCTATACAGTGTTTATTGTGACAATCAACAGTTTTTGCTTCACTATAAGATTAGGGTCCCCACCAGTGGTGGGATCCAAAAATTTTAGTAACAGGTTCCCATGGTGGTGGGATTCAAACTGTGGCATAACGCCAATGGAGCTGGGCGGGGCACGACGGGGGCATGGCGGGGCATTCTGGGGGCGGGGCATTCCTGGGCGGGACTGTGGCAAGGACGCAGCCGCTGCACCGGTCCTTGGGCGGGAAACGAATGCACGCAGGCGCAGGCTGCCACACACACCGGTGCACCTCCTGCTAGACTGCTTCAAGTTCTGCGCGCTACTGCTGAGAGGAGGGGCGTAACTAAGGCAAAAATCACGTGGCAAAATCACCCATTAGTAACCCCCTCTCGGCACACACAAATAATTAGTAACCTGCTCTCGGGAACCTGTGAGAACCTGCTGGATCCCACCTCTGGTCCCCACCCCCCGGGTGCCATAAAAAAAGGGGGGGGGTCTGTCACATGCAAGGTAAAGTTAGGTCCAATAAGAAAATTTGTGTGTATAACATTTTGAGGGAGGGAGTGGTCATTTTATATTCAGAGACCCCCTTCTTTTTTGAGTAAATGGTATTTTAAAAATCAGAATGAGGAAAATAAACCGCTGTGCCTATGCTGACAATAATAAACTAGCCTCAAGCTTTCAATTCACCTTTAGTGTGATACTCAAACTGCAGGTGCGTATAATGTGAAGTTAGTGCAAACAAATCTCCCACCCCAAATACATATAAACATATTACTGATCCAGGGAAGCTCCAAATACATAAAGCATAAGTGCACCAATATATATCCAGCACACTGGAGATTTCCCAAGTTGCTGTAGATAATTCCAATATCATTCAAGCATTATACTATGGTGTCTTACCCAGATTAGGGATGTATGCATTTGATTGCCTCTGTAACCCTGCATCAGAACTACTCAACATGTAATTCACTGAGGAAGGATTTTCCCAAAATATTTGCTGATTACTGTGAAATGAGTTCTGGAATTGTGGACGGATTAGTGGAGACTGTATTACTGGACTATTGTATATCTGTTATCTAACCAGCCGAAGCATATTGGAGTTCTCTACACCAACCTGGGAAATCTCCAATTTATCTGAGCTTGATGACTGTGAGAGTCTCATTTCTCATATTAGGATTCAGAAGTCCTTATTTATATTGCAGTTGGGTGGCTGTTCTGCCCCCCAAGTGAATCTGTTTGAGGTGCCCTGTACTTGGCTAGGACAGAATGGGGGAGACACAAGCCAGGTTCAACGATTCTTATAATGGGTTTATTACTGGAGATAAACAATACCCTAACTCCTCCCTTGGATCTATCTACGTCAGAGTACTTGCTTGTCTTGAGCAGGTTTGAAATGTAGTCTGTGTCTTCTCTTGGTTGCTTTAGGAAAGTCCACTGTGTCTTGCTTCCTTTCAGCTCTTTCGGTCTTTTTCCAGTTCTAAATGCTGCTAAACTTGACTTGTACTCTTTGGACCACCATGTTAACATAAGGACGTCACGAATATTCCGGTTTCCAACTACCCTTAACACCTCTCTCAGACTGACGGACTAGAACGAAACAGGGGATTGCTGGGTAAAGAAAGGAAACTGCCTATTGGGAAATGTTTTAAAGGGACAGGGGCTAACTAAAATACCCTCCCATAGAAGACTTAACAAAGAACTAAAACCATGCTAACTATGGAGAAACTGAAGCTTAATGGGGAAATAACAAACACCTCTGTGGGGGCATGACAGGTGACTCAGGAATTGTGGCATTTGCACTTCTTATATATTTAGTGGCCATGAAGCATCATATTTGGAACTATAAAGCAGTGGCTCTTGTATTTAATACCAGGTGATTCTGAAATCAATGCATTGCCACTTTAAGACTTTATCAATACTGCATTACTGTCATGACTGCTTGAGATACACACACACAAACGTGTGTGTGCATTTATGCTTTATGTATTTGGAGCTTCCTTGGATCAATATATATATTTTGGGTGGGAGCTTTGTGTATTTGCACTAACTTCACATTACTTGCACTTTGAGTATTATATTAAAGGTGAACTAAAAGCCTGGAGCTAGTTTATTGTTGTCAGCCTAATCATGGTGGCTTATTTTCCCCATTCTGTGTTATATACTATATCTATTGTTCTTGTGGTATATTTTTACAGGAAATGTTTTTACAGGAAACGAACCGAGGCTAAGAGATGGCAGGATCATAAGGATTATTTCTGTATTTAGAGACTTCCCTGTGGCCTGTTGGGAGAACTGCTTGAGGGACCTCACAAGTAAAAATCCCTACATAAATGACCAACATTAAAAACAAGCCACTCAACCAAAAAAAAAAGGGAGCAGAGGTCTTCTTGAGCTCAGCCATGATTTCAGAGTCAGACCCAAGATCATCGGTCACTCGACCACACCCGCTCTTCTCTCTTGCCTACACAGCAAAGATGTTTATCTTCTGTCAGATTTTGTGCACAGATACCAAAGGAAGTCGTCGTTGCTTTTGGTTTGGATTCTGCCCGTCCATTCTTATGCCTTTGCTATTTGGCAGGGAGGAAAACACAAAAATAACTCTACCAATAACAAAGGAAAACCACAATATTTTAAAATCCAGTTTAGCCCATACATAGTAACCTAAGCACCTCCTGTGTACCTAGCTGGGAAAGGAACTCCTCTCTGAGATCTAATCACTGAGCTACCAGCTCAAATTTAGCAAACCTGACTTGAATTGCAACAGGCAGCCTGTTTTTGCAATGAGCTCTGCTTGGATCTTTGCAGCTCTGACTTTGCTAGATTTATTTTATTTGGCCTTAGAAGCATAGAAGCTCCGTTGCAAAGAGTGGTCTTGCTGGAGCTCAACATTGGGGAGGCTTCCTCAAAGTAAAAATATTGTTGACAAAGTTTAATTGAAGAGTTTACTAGTTAGTGGTGGGGGAGGAGATTGGAGACAGGAATTCAAGGTGCGAGAGCAAAAAAAAATCAATCTTAAAAACTGGATTTCTGCTTTGACACTGGAAATATTGATGATTCTGGTTGGCTCAGCCTTTCCTCTCTATGGAAAAGGGAATCTGAATCAATGTGAAGATGAGCCATCTCAGCATGGGATAGAGCAGCCATTCTCAACCAGGGTTCCGCGGTACCCTGGGGTGCCGTGAGCATGTCCCAGGGGTACCGTGGCAACACTACAGGCCCCCCCTCATTTTTGTGGTGTCTCCCACCAGCGCCAGCAAGGGCATGGAGCTGGCCCAGGGGGCAGGGCCTGCCACAAGGTCAGCAGCCACCACCACTCCCAGTGCTTCCCTTCACCCTGGGAAGGGAAGGTGGGGTGTGTGACAAGCAGGGGCAATGGGAGGGGAAGGTAGAGGGTGGCGGCAGGGGTACCGTGAGATATGAAGAGTGAGGTCAAGGGTACCCTGATCTCGAAAAGGTTGGGAAACACTGGGATAGAGGTTAAGAGCAGGTGAACTCTAATCAGGAGAACT
Source organism: Sphaerodactylus townsendi (assembly GCF_021028975.2). Taxonomy (NCBI): domain Eukaryota; kingdom Metazoa; phylum Chordata; class Lepidosauria; order Squamata; family Sphaerodactylidae; genus Sphaerodactylus; species Sphaerodactylus townsendi. Next base: position 60,961 of record NW_025950418.1, read on the forward strand.
GGGTTTGATTACCCTCTCCTCCACCTGAGCAGTGGACTCTTCTCTGGTTAACTGGGGTTTGTTTTCCCCACTCCTTCACAAGAACCCTGCAGGGTGACCTTGGGCTAGTCACAGTTCTCCCCAAACTCCCTCAGCCTCATCTACTTCACATGGTGTCTGTTGTGGGGAGAGGGAGAGGAGGAGTTTGTAAGATGATTTGAGACTGCTTACGGGAGAGAAAAACGGGGTATAAATCCAAACTCCCTCTTCTTCTTCCCTGAGGCAACTGACCCTCCCCCACCTTCTAAAAGTAGCATAATCAGGGGAAGGGGTTACACAGCTGCAGAACGAGCATCTCTTCCGTGCAGTTGAGTCTCCCCCGCCCCCTAGCAGCAGCCTACACAGGAGAAGGGGGCATGCGTGTTGCAGAATGAGCCATCTCTGCTGGACAACTGAAATTCCCCCCCTTGTAGCAGCCTAATCAGACACATGTGTTGCAGAACAAGTATTTCTTCTGGGAAATTGAGCCTTCCCCACCTCCTGCCTCTGCCCCCTCTCTGCTCGCCACCCACAACACCTACCTGCTTCGCACCCCGCCCCGGATCTGATCTTGAGCCACTTAGGTTGGAGGAAGAATCTTCTGACTAGAGAGTAATCACTTGGAGGATAGTTGGATCCACACAGTGCTTATCAAAATATTTCCTCACCTAAACTTTCTACATGGAGAAAACCGGAACAACAAGCATTTCCCCACTCACCGGACATCCCCCCCCTATGCCACGTGCTGCTCTCAGCGCGCGGCATCCCTGGCGCGCGCCCGGGCGGCCCCACGACCATCATCATATGAGAGACGGGGTGTGAGATATGGCTACGCTCGCACACCTTCTGACCTCTGACCTATCCCAAAGGACGAAGGTGGTTGGGTTCAGAGACACCCTGCTTCGTCCTTGGTGTTGATCAATGCCAGGTCCATAAACAATAAGACCTTAGTTCTCCGAGATTTTCTCGGAGTTCAGCAGATGGACCTGGCTTGTGTCACCGAAACCTGGGTGCGGGAGGGCGAGACCGTCGCCTTGGGTGAGGTCGCCCCACCAGGTTTCGCGGTGGCCTCCACCGACATCACTTAACACAGTGGCCGTCGGGGTGGCGCGGGCAATGTTCGTCCGTGATTCCATCCCTTTTAGGGCAATCCCTGTCCCGGAGGTCAGCTTGGCATGGAGTGTGTCGGGCTTGGAGTGGTTGGCACTCAGAGGCTGGCGATCCTTCCTGGTGTACCGGTCGCCTAGCGCTTCAGGGGATAGCCTGTCGCTGCTGCTGCTGGAGGTGGTGGCGGACTACGCGTGGCGGTTCCCCAAGCTTATTGTTTTGGGGGACTTCAACGCTCACGCCGACGCCGCCTCATGCACGGCAGCCAATGGACCCTGGTGTCATCCATGGCGACGCTGCAATTCTCCTTGGTAAATTCTGGCCCCACTCATGAAGCCGGTCACACACTGGACCTTGGATCTTCGGGTCAGGTGTTGACGTAATCATATCCTTCTATCGATAGAGTGCCATGGTCTGACCACCATGCCCTGAAGGCTCGGATGAGCATGCCGCAATTCCCCTGCCCAGGCTTAATTTGATGATTTTATGCTCACCGCTGAGACTTATGGATCCTGTTGGATTCCTGAATGTTCTGGCGGGATCCTGAACCCACTGGCACCTCTTGATGGACTGGTATGATTGGAATACCCGCCTTTCCAATGCCATCGAGGTTGTTGCTCCCCGACACCCTCTACGACCCCGTTCTCGGCTAGCTCCGTGGTACACCGAGGAGCTACGCTGTTTGAAACGGGAGCTTAGACGGCTAGAGCAAGTGTGGAGGAAGTCTCGTGACGAGGCTGCGCGAACATCCTATAGGACGTTTATGAAGGCCTATGAGATGGCGATGAAGGAGGCGAAGAGAACATTCTTCTCCTCCTCTCTCGCATCTGCTAGCTCTCGCCCAGCACAATTGTTCCGTATTATTCGGTCTCTCACCTCAATATCTGAGGGTTCAAAAAATGCTCAATTGGTTATTAGCTGTGAGGCCTTTATGAGCTATTTTGCAGATAAAGTCGCGTCGCTCCGCCAGGACCTTCCTGCCACCTTGGTTACACACCAGCCCAAAACTCTGTACCAGCTGAGCAAGAGGTCGCATGTAGATGTTAAACAACAGCGGGGACAACAGCGCTCCCTGAGGCACTCCACAATGAAGTGGGCGCCGTCGGGAGGCCCGGTCCCCGCACCACACTTGCTGACCCCGGTCCCGGAGAAACGAGGCAATCCATTGAAGGACAGTCCCCCGCACTCCGGAAGCAACCAGGCGGTGGGTCAAAAGGTCATGGTCGACCACATCAAACGCTGCGGTAAGATCCAATAATACCAGCAGCCTCGGTCAAGCTGCATACGGAGCGTATCTGTGACAGCGATGAGAACAGTCTCCGTCCCATGCCCAGCACGGAAGCCGGACTGGAAGGGATCTTCGACAAGCCCGGCGACTGGCCCCCTTCCTCTCCCAGGCGGACCTGGCCACTGTAATCCATGCAACGGTCACCTCCAGGCTAGACTATTGCAACTCGCTCTACGCTGGCCTTCCCTTGCGGCTGATCCGGAAATTGAAACTGGTCCAGCATGCGGCGGCCCGTTTGCTCACGGGAGGTGCCTTTAGAGACCACATCATGCCCGTATTGATATCGCTTTGCATTAATTCCCAGTTGAGTTCAGTATACCTCAAGGTATTGGTGCTTAACCTTCAAGGCCTTACGCGGGTTCTGGGACCTTTCGTATCTGAGAGACCGCCTGTCCCCATATGTCCCACGCCGCTCTCTGCGTTCGGCAGAGGCTAACCTGCTCTCGTGGATCCCCGCCCCCTCTATGATGCGGCTGGCCTCCACTAGGGCCTGTGGCATTTACGGTTCTGGCCCCTGCCTGGTGGAATGCTCTTCCTCCAGCTGTCCGACTTATGACCTTAACGAGTTCTGCAGGGCCTGTAAGACTGAGCTATTCCGCCGGGCCTTTGGAGAGTCCAGCCGCTGATAGGGTGCCTGGAAACAACTGGAAACAACTAAAAGCCCGCTGTTCCCTTATGTAGAGATTTTAACAGCTGGATGCCATCTTTATTTTTAACTGATATAGAAACTGAATGCTGCTTTTAAACTGTTTTAATTTTTAATATATCCACTGTCTTGTTTAATGTTGTGAACCGCCCTGAGCCCTCCGGGGGAGGGCGGTATAAAAGTGGAATAATAAATAAATAAATAAATAAAATCAAAAGGCACTGTTTGCAAGAGCACCAGGGATGCCGCGCGCTGAGGGGGCGCGACAGCGGCAGCTTTGGGGCGGCTGCGCTGTCGCCGCCCCTGTCGTGGGGAGTGCCCCGGGACCCCGCGCTACTTCAGGAGAGTAGCGCGGGGCTTAAGGTAAGTGGGGAAAGCTCCATCATGGTGAAAGTTTCGATCTAGCTTTCTCCTTGTGGCATGGTTATATTCTAAGTTCACAAGGTTCCTCCACCCTGTGCCCCTCCCCCATAACTGAAAAATCAAACATCTAAGCTGTAACACACAGCCTGACTTGGTAAAATCCAGAAAGAGTTTTACTCCACTGAATAAGTTACTGTCTGGGACCATGCAAACTCCCTCACAGCTCCCTCACTGCCTTCTCTTACCTTCCGTCACTCTCAGCTCCACAAAGCTACATGCCTCTTTCATGTTGTTAGATTTGATGTTCACTTGGTATCTTCCAGTGTGCTTCTCCTCTACATTCCAGATGATTAGCCAAGCATTCATCATGGCTGACATCTTCGACCGGTGGGCTGGCATCACCTCTAAAAAGAGGCGGCAATCACGCTTCCACCACAGCTGCGGTTTGCTCTTTGGACTGCATGACCTCAAGCCATATTTCAGAATGAAGTCATCTGGAGTTGCTTGGGTATGGTGCCAGAGGACCTCGATGAAATCCCAGTCAGTCTTTGGGACTTGAATTTTGACCGGAATGATGGCAGTTTGATTTACCACAGCGTTTAAGGGGCTCTTTGGGATGTCTATGCAGATTTCAGAAGGAACAGCTGTTTGAGCGAAGGGGAAAAAAATGAAGCAAAAATTATGTGCTGCAGATTAAAAAAAATATATATGGTGAAATTTCACAGATTTGTACTTCAGATTCCAAGTGATGATTTTAAAGTTTAGCCTGGAGAAAAAGGCCTCTCCTGTGGCGCGGCGCCTGGCGGCTCCCTCCATCCCGGGACTGCTTTCGCCAGCTTCAGGCCCGCTGTGGGCTTGCCGGCGGCCGTGGTTGCTGCTGCCTTCACCGAGGCAGCCGCCGGATGCTAGCAGCAGCAATCCTCGGGGTGGGGCGTGGGAGGTGCTTGTGTAACCCCCATGCCCAGAATGGGTTGGCCCAGAATGGGTTGACCCAGTAAGGGGGTGGAGACTCGGAGCAGCAGAGAGGCTGCAAGAGCTCTTTTGCAGAAGAAGCAAGGCTACCAGACTTGGACCTTGATTTCTATAAGCCCTTAACACCTTGTTAAGGTAATTTCAATATTGTTGGGAACTACTGGGAAGGTAGTTGTTGTTTTGCTATGTTGTAAATGTTGGAGTTTATTGTTTCAGGGTTTCTTTTGTGGTTGTAATGGGTGAGAGTTCTCCTGGAGACCTTCATCATGTTGCAACCTGTTCATCAAGCCCTTGGAGTCTTCAGGAGCCAGCCAACTTGCAAAGAAGATTTGGACTTGGCAATATCAGTAGACTGTAAATAGAAGGACTTGAAATGCAACCTGAACAGGACCTTGAATTGTAACGTTAAATGTTGATGTTTTAAAAGTGTAAATTGTAAAGAAAAGTAAACCATTTTGTTGTTTAAATTTGGTCCTTTGCAACTCCTTCCAAGTACTGCCCCACAAGCTGAGGTTACAAATGGCGCCCAACCAGCGTGGGGCTTGGAAGTGAGATTGCAAATATAAATTGCTTGCAATGGAAGTGTGCAGCAAGTTGGGGTTTTGATCCCCATACAATTGTTTTGTTATGTGATGTAAGTTCAAGAGATGTTGCTATGTGAATTTGAAGCACATGATTCTGTTTGGCAGTTGCATGAAGGAGGGAATTCCAGTTGCAACCCCCCATCCCTTCTGCAAACTAATTGGCTGAATTTGCAACATTTGCTGGAAAGTTTTGCAAACTTCCAGTGCAGCTAAGTTTGGAACAGTTGGAAATCCTTGCAAGGGAAAGACAATGTTCTGCATTCAGATGCACCAAATGTGGTTCCTCCAAGTACAGGAATCTCTGGGGAAATCATTGTGCAATGATTTCAAAAGTTGCATTGCAATTACTGTCGGGACGACAGAATTTTAGTGGGGGAGAATGTAACCCCCATGCCCAGAATGGGTTGGCCCAGTAAGGGGGTGGAGACTCGGAGCAGCAGAGAGGCTGCAAGAGCTCTTTTGCAGAAGAAGCAAGGCTACCAGACTTGGACCTTGATTTCTATAAGCCCTTAACACCTTGTTAAGGTAATTTCAATATTGTTGGGAACTACTGGGAAGGTAGTTGTTGTTTTGCTATGTTGTAAATGTTGGAGTTTATTGTTTCAGGGTTTCTTTTGTGGTTGTAATGGGTGAGAGTTCTCCTGGAGACCTTCATCATGTTGCAACCTGTTCATCAAGCCCTTGGAGTCTTCAGGAGCCAGCCAACTTGCAAAGAAGATTTGGACTTGGCAATATCAGTAGACTGTAAATAGAAGGACTTGAAATGCAACCTGAACAGGACCTTGAATTGTAACGTTAAATGTTGATGTTTTAAAAGTGTAAATTGTAAAGAAAAGTAAACCATTTTGTTGTTTAAATTTGGTCCTTTGCAACTCCTTCCAAGTACTGCCCCACAAGCTGAGGTTACACTTGCTGGCAGCAGCAACCTCTCTGGACAGGGGGCGGAAAAATCAGGTCTTGCCCCCTGGCACCATTTTCTGCCGGTACACCTCTGGAAGCCAGGCTTGAAGAGGAGGAATGCAAATGTGTACTTGGGGCACCCACAGAAAAACATTACTTGCTCACCTGTCCAGAGGTGGGATCCAGCAGGTTCTCACAGGTTCCCAAGAGTAGGTTACTAATTATTTGTGTGTGCCGAAAGGGGGTTACTAATTGGTGATTTTGCCATGTGATTTTTGCCTTAGTTATGCCCCTCCTCTCAGCAGTAGCGCGCAGAACTTGAAGCAGTCTAGCAGGAAGTGCACCGGTGTGCGTGGCAGCCTGCACCTGCGTGTATTTGTTTCCCACCCAAGGACCGGCGCAGCGGCTGTGTCCTTGCCCAGGAATGCCCCGCCCCCAGAATGCCCGGCCACGCCCCCATTGTGCCCCACCCAGCCCCATTGGCACTATGCCACTGTTTGAATCCCACCACCATGGGAACCTGTTACTAAAATTTTTGGATCCCACCACTGCACCCGTCCCCCCACCCCAGCCCTTTCCCATGTTAAGAGGCAAATCCTAACAGTAGGGTTTTTTAAAACTACACATTTACACAGCCAGCTCTCCCATAGAAACAACCAGGCAATGGGGCCTGAATCACCAGTCCAATTCTGTGACTGCTGAGAATCTGCCCAAAATGTTGGGGCCAGGCCCAGGAAGCATCGAGCAGTCTTTGTTCTACTCTGTTGACCCAGGATATGTTGCCTGCAATGGAGGAGGAAAAATTGCCCTCATGACTGAGATGTGAAGCTATCAGGGAGCAGAGAATTGGAAGGGACCTCCCCCTGCACAGTCTGGCCTGGAGGAAAATTGCCTCCTGACCCCAAAGGGGTGATTGGCATTACCCTGGGCATGTACGAAAGGGCCACAAGAGCCGAGCACTGATGCAAAGTTTCTTGCCCCCGCTCATGATCTGCCAAAGTTCACGGAATCAGTATTGCTGTCAGGTGGCCATCTTGCTTTTGCTTAAAAGCCTGCAAGGAAGTTGAGCCCGCCACCACTTTCTGAGGAAACCTGTTCCACTGTGGAACTGCTGTCAGGATATTCTTCCTAATGTTTGCCTAAAAACTATTTTGGCTTAATTTCAACCTGTTGGTTCTGGTCCAACCTTCTGGGCACCAGGAAACAACTCTGCCTGACAGTCCTTCAAGTACTTGAAGATGATTATCATATTTCCTCTCAGTTGTCTCCTCTCCTAAACATGGCGAGCACCTTCAACCTTTCCTCATACCACTTGGGCTTCAGACCCTCACCATCTTCGATGTCAGAGAACTTCAGTGTCTCAGAGAAATTCTCAAGCAGGGCATGATGTCAACAGTCCTTGATGTTCTGAGGTATGCCATTTCTGAAGAGACGGTTTATATACTGGTCATGGGTTAATAACTGCCAACTGTCTATTAAAAACTGTCTGAGATAAAGGCTGTCACCCCATTTGGAGTACTGGGTTTCTGTTTTTGTGACAAAATTAAGGTGACCAGATGGTCACCTTTGGGAACCGGGACGGGCGGGTAGGCGGGCGGCCTTCTGGGGCGCTCCTGTTTCCCGCCCTGTCACAGGGCGGGAAATGGGAGCACCCCAGAAGGCCGTGCGCTCCTGCGGCCGCGTGCGTGGGAGGCTGCCGCACTGCCTTGCGCCCCAGAAGGCAGTGCGGCAGCCTTCCAAA